>NC_056726.1:1947002988-1947080488 GCF_019279795.1 Protopterus annectens
TCTGGTGGACCCTAGCCATAAACAAGCTCTACAACACAAGGAAGGAGCTACTACTAGATAGAGCGTAATCCATAGGAGGGAAGACACCCTACTCATTGTGAGTAAGACACTGGGTTCCCCCATACAATCATCCGAGGCAAGTTTTGCAAGTAAACCCACTCAGGACTCAAGGGACAATCATGAGGCCTTTTTTACCTATGTTTGAAACCTGGGAGGGAACTCCCAGATATGCTCAGAATTAGTTCGGAATGATGTAGATATCACTGCACCTACAGACATTGCCAACATACTGGCTGACAGGTTCAGTGCAGATTTCTCCCCCCCCTCCCCCCAACTGGAGGAGTATATACACCAGAGGATTGTAGCCCCCCAAACATCTCCAATGCTGGGGTGGGAACTGCTCTATCCAAGGCAGAAAACACTTTATCCATGGGACCAGATGGTGTCCCCAGTTGTGTGCTCCATGAACTCAATGAGTAATTACACCCGCAGTTAGGGCAGCTGTTTAATCTTAGCCTCACCTCAGGATATGTGCCCAAGGAGTGGCATACGGCAATGGTGGACCCACTTCACAAAGGAGGTGCCTCCACCAACCCCGGAAACTACCATCCCATCAGCTTGACAAGCCTGTTCTGCTAAGCTATGGAGAGGATCATAATGGGAATTATAAATGAAGACATAGGGGACCTGCAGACATTGGATCCAATCCACTTTGGCTTTGTCAAGGGCAGGGCAGATCATGCCTTTTAAACTTGGTTGACTTTTTCAAGACAGTCACCCAGGCCATTGATGTGGGCAAGGCAGTCCACACAGCCTACCTTGACCTGGCAAAGGCTTTCGACACAATACCCCACTCAGGTATCATTGAAAACATCACCAGCTTAATTGTGAACCCATACATCACAGCATGGGTTGCAAACTGGCTAAGTGACAGCACACACAGGGTCAAAGTTGCTGGTGCCATGTCACACTCCAGAGCTGTCACAAGTGGTGTCCCACAGGGCTCAGTCCTGGGCCCACATTTGTTCAGCATCTACTTTTCAGAAGTACGAGCAAACACAGGAGGATTATGGCTGACAAAGTTTGAAGATGACTGCAAACTGGGAAGCATAGTTGGAAACCCATCTGACACAGACATCCTTCAGAAGGGTCTCATAGACATGGATAACTGGTGCCAGAGCCATGGCCTTACATTAAACACTAAACAATGCATAGCCATACCCTTCAGGAAGAACAAGGTTACCACTAGTTCCCATCTAGGTGGCAATCCTCTAAGCACAGAGGAGGTTATTAGGGACCTGGGCACCCAGGTTGACAGTAACCTTTTGTTTGACACTCACATTGCCAGGGTAGTTTGGAAGATCTTCTACATTGGCCACCTCATCATGCAGGGATTCACATCTAGATCAGGGGAGGTCATTGTTCCCCTGTACTCATCACTCATCAGACCAATGATTGCATACAATGCCCCATTCAGAATGTATCTGACCCAACACCTGCGGCAATTGGATGGGCCCACAAATTCCTCAACAGGAGGTGAAAGGGTCTCAAACATATTTCTTATGCTGCCCGACTGAAGGAATTCCTGCTGTATTCAGTCACTTACCGTCTGCTCAGAGGTGACCTGTGCCTGACATACAAGGCTATGTCCATCCCAGAATTAATGAACATGCTTCACCTCAAGACCTCTACATCCATCAGGACTACAAGGGCAGGAGACTTAAACCTCAACACAGATATTAATAGGATGTGCTGGATGGACAGATTCATCACCCAGAGAGTCCCTATGCTGTGGAACAACATCCTGGTACATGTGAGGCTGAGCACCTCACTGGCTTTGTTCAAGTGAGATCTTGACCAATGGATTGGAGATTGCAGGTATACCCCAGGGATAACCTCAGTATCACTGCTTGATAGAGGCACAGCAAAATAATGGGCATATTATCCATCAAATTGAAGGGGTGGCAGAAGCCACAAAACTCTGGGCTAGGCTTATAAATGCCATAGGGCAGATAGCCTAGTATGAACCTATGAACATATGAACATAGGCCTGGGGCAGTTCCTGCTATTAGGACAGTGGTCTGCAGCAAGCTATATAGTAGTAGTCGGTTTTAGCCATTGGTTTTTGACCATGGCTATTCCATGTTGTTTCTTGTTGTGGTACAAACATGGGTGTGTGGTTATCCATGCCATTTATTGCTAGTCACCCTCATTTTTATCTGGTTCCATGTTTTTGCACATGTACATCACTGTATGAGGTGTGACCTGGTAGTGTCAGGGTGCTGATGTGGGCTTTGACCCTGTTTTCTATTACAGCACTGATATCTACATTCTCTATACTGTGTGTGTTTACACTGCACGCATCTTGATGTTTATACTTCTGGCATTGGGTAGCATTACATCTAGGTTCCTATCCCTTGTGGTACCCATGAGGTGGGTATGTGTTTTTGTGGTTTATGATTGTTGAGGGTGGATGTTAGTTGGGGTCCTCAGGTGTGCATATGGTACATGATATTACATTACTTAACACATGGCATTCATGCCTCAGGTGGTGCTGCAGGGCCGCCTCTGTCAGATGCACATACTACACACCCTGTACATGTTTGGAAGCAGGTTGTGTCATGTTAGGCATCCGTGTTACTGTATGAGTGGGTCAGAGAGCGGTATCAGTCCCAGTGTTCCTACTGACCAAGTGTATGTGCTATCGTTGCCTCTTTGCCAAGGCCAGGGCATACTGGGCACGCCTCCTTCTGCCTACTGGGACAAGGTCAGGTTGTTCCTCCTCCGAGTCACCTCCTGCCTGTGGTGGCCTTGGCAATGGTGGGGGGATGTTTGGCCCAGCCCTGTGCTGGTCCTGCTGCAGCTGTTTCTGCAGGATCATATTATGTAGCATAGCACATATCATGATCATTTGGGTACATGTAGTTGGTGTGTACTGCAAGGCTCCACCAGATGTGTCCAGACACCGGAACCGTGACTTGAGCAGCCCAAACACATGCTCTATGACATTACGTGTTTGTGCGTGTGCCTCATTATGGCGTTCCTGTTCAGGTGTGTGTGCATTTCTGATGGGTGTCATCAGCCACGGCTCAAGTGCATAACCTGCATCCCACACTAGGTGTCCGTGTGGGAAGTCCCCATTGGCAAATGATTGGTACAGCTGCGTCAGATGCCAGATATGGGAATCGTGGTAGCTCCCAGGGCAGCCAGCACACACATTCATTATTATGCCCTGGGCATCACACATGACCTGGCAGTTGATGGAGGGGTATCCCTTGCGGTTAATGTAGGCTCTACCCCACTCACCGGCTGGTGCTTTGATGCATATGTGTGTGCAGTCTATTGCACCCAGCACCTCAGGGTAACCCGCTATTTGCTGGAAGAGACGCATATGCTGGCCACAACCTCACGGTCATTAGGGACATATATATGATCACCGACATGTGCTGACATGGCATCCAGGAACTGGTGCAGTACTCTGGAGGCTGATGCCTGTGATATCCCCATCATATCACCAGTTGGTCTCTGGAAGGTACCTGTTGCTAGTATTCTTAGGCCAACACATACCTTGGTTTCCACTGGGATGGGTTCCCCTCTGTTGGTTCTGTGTGTGAGATGTGGCCTGCACAGCTCAACAATCTGCTGCAGAAGGTCTCTGTCCACTCTGTAGCGCTCTACTATCTCCAGCTCATGTAACCCATGGTAGGTGACCCTGGGCCTGTATACTCTTCTCCTTCTCCTCACTCTGTTTTGTCTGTCAGCATCTGCATTGTCACCACCCTCAGCAATTCGCCTATGCCTGATTATAATAGCTATGGCAGCCCCTAGCATTTCTGCTCTGAGTTCAGTTTTTTTCAGTTTTCAATTCTGATAGCTTAGTTTCTGGCAGTATCTCTTGTGAGAAACAGCCTGCACTGCTCTTTGCAGTGTTTTAAGTGCTGGGCTGGGCTTGTAGTCTGCCTGTGTAATTGCCTGCTTCTAATTGTTTCCACCAATTAACTCCAGCAGTATCTTCTGGCAGTTTCCCTGTATTGTAGTTGTTTCCTGTTTCCTCTCTGTTTCCTGAGGAGGAGCAATGTGCACACCAGCTTAAACACGCTCACAGTCACTTACACGCGCGCACACATCCTTACATGGTGTTACACGCGCGCACACATCCTTACACGGTGTGAGCTTGGCTGATTCATGCTAAAACGCGCGCACACTGCATTACACATATGCACGCCCGCGCAAAGTTTGCAACACGTTCCCACATGTTGAACCTGCCTTACACGCGCGCACACGTGCGCATGCACGTATTTCAAGAAACTTTGAGTGTAGGGATAGCGTATACCCTCAATTTCTTGACTTTCCTAGTGTTCTGTTGGGACACACCTCCCTCCCTGATGTCTGTCTGTCATCTCTTACCTTACATTGCCCTCCAATCTGGTATATTTATTGCTATCCTTCCCCCCCCGTGATGTCACCTACCTCTTACTCTGTTCCTCCCCCTTCTCTAACTCTTACACTACTCAGAAAGTGCTCATTACCTATGTGGCAGTGTGATTCAGTATTGTAACCCTCATTTACATAGGATTGGCTAGTAATGACTAGTTACATGTCTTACACGGAGCTTCCCCCCCTTGACAACCACTAAACGGAGGCCATATTGTTTTTGGTCTGCAAGTCCCTCCATTGACATTCCATGTAATACATAAATCCCACAATTGTGGGCTTATAAGCTTCGGTTTTCAGTTTTAGGTAGCGCACCCGCTTATGCGGGTGTGAGCTGCAGTTAAACCCAGCAATCCGTGGAAAAAAAAGTTATATAACTTATTTTTGCAACACTTTTCATGCCAATGGCCACATATTTGGCCATTGGCATGCTTAATGAAACATATGCACTTTATTTGGAGCTGACATAGCTCCGTTTTAATTTGCAGAAATGTACTCAGTTGTCAGCTGAGTACATTTCTGCAGCTAACACGTCCATTACACGGACTGGTTTCGGCTTTGTGGATCGCTCAAATACCTCATTTGCATATCTTTAAGCTGCAGATGAGGTATTGAGCATTTCCACGCCCAGTCCGTGTAAGAGACGTGTTAGCTGTCTCTTACACGGAGATTTGGGCTGTTCCTGAATCGGGAGGCTTACACGGAGGCTTACACTACTCTTGAATTCCGTGTAAGCCTTCCTGAATCTGGCCCTAGATCTTTTAGTCCTAAAAAAGTACACTATAAAAGATAAATCAAAATAACAGTCCCCACCAAACATCCTAAAGAAGTACATTATAAAAGATAAATCAAAACAACACTATTACTCCCCCCCCCCCCCCCCGAGAAATTTCTTTAGTGCTGTTTTATCTTAGTTTGGAGTCATTTTGGCAGTAATTTTAACATACTGGCTTTCTTTATAAGTTGCTAAAATTCCAGCCTGGTTTTCCCAGCAGTACATTATATCTGCATAATACTGATGTGCTGTCTCCTCCAAAATAAAATTGAAACTAGAGACTCCTTCCACCCAATGTAAGTTTAGAAATCTCTATTTACTTACTCTTAATAAACTGACAGGCTTCAAATCCCCACCAAACCCAGTTAACTCTGCTGAACATGCAGAAGGATACATCACATTATACCAGCACAGATGTAGCTGTACCTTGCAGGAACATGTATACGGCAAACCAACTCCCCTTTGAGGAAACATAATATCAGCAAGCTTTACAATAAAAAGAAGACAGTTTTGGCCAAAAGTAAGAACAGTAATTCCAAAAATGATACAGTTCTCATCACTGAAACAAACAACCCAAGAGCTTAATAAAATCCACTAAAGCTCAGATTGACGCTAAAATGGCCACCCAAGCTGGAGACAACCACAATGCCATTTTTAGTTATATTCATAATTTCAGAAGCACAAAGCAGCAATGCTCTGAGCTGATTGTGAATAGTGCTGCCCTTATTGAGATTGAACTATTATCCGATAAATTCTGCTCAAAATGTATTCCTCTTTTCCCTCCATCTCTCCAAGACACACCTGAAACAAGTCTCCAACTATCACACAAGACCAAGTCCTGAAAGCACCAACAAAAGCTAAAAATACTGCATTGATGGGACCCTGACAATATTCCTATATGCATCTTAAATAGCATGAAGAATGTTTTAACAATCACCTAACAATTTTCAAGCTCAATCTCCATGCAGACTTTGAACCAAGTGAATGGAAAACATCTGCAGTCATTCCCCTACATAAGGGAGGACCTTCCACAGACCTAGACAATTATAGACTCATAAATTTGACCAGCCTCGTGTGCAAAGCCATGGAAAGACTTACAATGATACTAATTAATAAGGACAGTTACCTAACCTTCAACCAAGTGTCCATTTTTGTAAGAAAGTCCTTCTATATTGCTTTGCTTATAAACAAAGGAACTGCGACTAATTCTAGAGATGTCATTGTTTCCCTATAATCAGCCCTCACTAGGACAGCCATTGAGTATAATGCCCTCTTTGGCAGGTATCTGAACAGACACAAGTAACAACAGGAATGCGCACAGAGATACCTTATTAAAAGGATACAAGACATAAACAATATGCCCTATATGGACTGCCTCAAGGCCTTGTCACTATACTTAGTATGCTAAAGAATGCTAAGAGATGGCCTGTATCTGACATATAAGGCTTTTTCCGATACAATACTGATGGCCCTACTGCACATTAGCAAGTCAAATGGCATCAGAAATACTCAGTCCAGGGACTTGATCTAAACCTCTTTTGTGACAACAACAGAATGTTTTGGAGGAACAGGTATATCTCCCAGAAGACCCCACTGCTCTGGAACAGACTCCCTCATCTACGTAAAACAAAGCTCTTCCCTGTCCATATTGAAGCTTATTTGGATTTATGGATGGATAATAGAAAAATTATCCCAGGGCTGCCCCTGTACTACTACTAATGGACAGAGGCAGCTCCTAAATACTTTATCCCATGCACAGGCCACCTCAAATTATCTATGGTATGATTCCACTTATTTTCTCTAAGGGTAATATATTATTATTCATCATGGGATGGGGAAGGACAATCTAACACCAAAGACAGGGTAATTCCAGCACCAAATGTGAAACTGGCTAGGTATAAAATAGCCCACAGTAAGAGTTTAAAAGTGGCTGCACACTGATCAGCAGCTTAATTTCAGCTCTCCTAGTGTGAAAAAAAATGATAGATAAGAGTCTGGCTAGTAATTACACTGCCTGGATGCCAACCCAGAATAAACTTACAAGAGCCTGAAAGAAAATCAGCTAGAAAAAGTGAAGAGAAAGCATTGCCTGGGAATAAGCCTGCAGCTGTTCATCAGCAAAAAGCAATTCAAGCTCCAGCTTTGGTACAAGAGATGGCTTCCAGTAATTTAGAGGAAAAAATATGTCAAATGCCCTCTGAGTTGATTAAAATAAATGAAACAATAAAGGAATAAATTAACTATAACAAAAAGCTGGAAAAACAGCTATTCAGATGAACTGATAAAAACTACAAAAATGAAAGGTTGAAATGAAGACTGGCCAAGTATATGATGCTGCTCAAGAAGAGCTGTTTCAAAAATAGTAGAGTTAAGAGGACAGAGCAAGCACAGAAAACCTGAGATTTTCTGCTATACTAGAGAAACTGAAAGGAACAGACTATTAATTTTATGAATACACAAATAAGTAACTGGGCTGTTGTTCCAGAGCAAGATTTGTTAAAAAGGCACATTGTGTGTACACTCCAAAACCTGACCATGAGAAAGCAGCCAAGTATTAGTAAAGATGAAATTATACCAGCAGAGAGAGTTTATCCTGACAAAACTGCAGCGGAAGAGCAAAATATTAAAAACTGGAGACAGTAGGGTGTTTGTGGAAAATGATTATTCACTGCACATTTCACTAGACAGAACAGAAGAAAATTTATCCCAGCAATCAGGGAATCCTCAGAATATTTTTCCTGGAGGATCAAAGTCCAACAAGGGGTGAGCCGTCAAACAGAAAGGGGCTTTGCTTTTCATTCTTCTGATGGTAAGGCTCACAGAGAGAGACTGTCAAATGAAACATTTTCCAATGTTCCAAAGGAAAATGCTTGAGAGACAAAAAAAGTATAGGAATTAACTAGAAGAATCGGGAGACGGTACCATGGTCTTGAACTGGAGTCTGTGACTAGGAGATGGAGATGAACAGGAAGAAGACCAACAACACAAATTAGTGAATAAATGTGAGTATAAAGCATCACTCACATTTGTGAAACATGGCTTTACAAGAAAGAGTGGCTGAGAAAGACTGGATTTCTGTTGAATTTGTTAAACCTGTTTGGGAGACTGACATATGCCTCACTTCATCATCAATCACTTCATCATCAATGTTTGGAAGGACACATTAAAAGGAAAAAGTAGGGAGAAAGAGGGGGGAAGTTAAGTAAAACAATTTTTGTTCTTAACAGTATTTGTATAAAACATTTTAGGATGTAAATTGCATGTTATACAGTAAAGTATTTTCAGTGATTGATGTATGTGATAAAAGAAAAAAGAAGTTATGTCTTACCATAACGTTCCATCTGAGTTGTTAATCTTCTTCCAGTCATCACTGATGGGTTCGGTTCCGAGCCCTCGGAACTGCGTCAGCCTTATACCAAGCTTGCGTGCACCAAAAACTCTCAAGCTAATCTGCTACCCACAATGCCCTTTGCTCAGTTACCTCAGATCGAGTCTGCATGCAACATATAGAGAAAAAAGAAGTCCAGAGGCCATCTCTGCGCAGAAACCCTAATACACCACAAAGACCCAGAAGATCCGCCAGGAACCTTAGGAAGGGGTCGGTGGGAGGGTGTGATGACTGGAAGAAGATCAACAACTCAGATGGAACGTTATGGTAAGACATAACTTCTTTATCTGAAGTTGTTAATTTTCTTCCTATTCATCATTGACGGGACGGAGTCCCCAGCTACTTGGAGAACCTAGGTGGCCCTTATGGAAGAACATTCCTGAGAACCATTGAACCAAAGGCCGCTCATCCCCTGGAGATAGATCCAATTTGTAATGCTTGATAAAAGTGTAGGGCTTAGCCCAAATGGCAGCTGCACAAATGTCATCCATGGAGGCCCTAAAGTGGAAGACAACAGATGCTGCAATACCCCTAGTTGAGTGAACTTTGATTTGGATAGGTTTAGATCCCTCCATAAGAAAACATGTGAAGGCAATGCAATCCCTGAGCCATTTAGACAAAGTAACCTTTGATACTGCAACTCCCATTCTAGGGCCCGCAAAGGAAACGAAAAGCTGTTCTGACTTGCGAAATGATTTAGTTCTGTCCAGATAAAAGCGCAATTGTCTATGAACATCCAGGGAATGCAGGCAGTATTCTCCCTTGTTAGAGTAATTTGGAAAAAAACACAGGGAGTTCGATGGACTGGTTAACTGAAAAGTCAGAAACCACTTTGGGGAGAAATGATGGGTTAGTTTGAAGTGATACTCTGTCCTTATGAAAGATCAGATAAGGGCTCTTGATACATAATGCTTGTAATTCAGAAATTCATCTTGCTGAAGTTATAGCCATCAGGAATAAGGATTTCCATAACAAGAATTTTATATCACAGGTGGCAGACAGCTCAAATGGTGGCAGGGAGAGAGCCTTTTGAACGCAGGACAAATTCTGTCTCTACTGGCTCTCTGATGGGAGGTCTGCTGTGAAAAATACCCTTGAGGAAGGTCTTGCAAAGATGAGAGGAGATAAGTGGTACTTCTTCAGACCCGTTATGGAAGTTGGAAATAGCAGTTAGATGGACTCGAATGGTAGAAGCCAAGGCCCCTTTGTAGAACAGCTCAGCCAAATAATGAATAGTGGCTACAGGTGCTGAGAAAAGGTCTAGCTCCTGATTACATGACCAAATAGAGAATCTTTTCCATTTATCCCTGTAAAGTTTTCTGGTGGATGGTTTATGAGAAGCCAAAATAATATCCCTAACAGATGAAGAAAGGGTTTCCTGTTTGGTAACTAATGGAAGTGGAGAAACCAAGCTGTCAGTTTAAGGGTGGACAGATTCGGGGGATTCAGTCCTTGTGGGTAAGAAATTAGGTCCTGATGAGTGTCTAGGATCCAAGGAGGTTGTAACAGAGGAGGTCGAATGAAGGGGAACCACACTTGGCGAGGCCAGAAAGGAGCGATGAGGATCACTTTGCTTCTCAACCGAATGGTCTTATGTAGAACAAGGGGAATCAGAGGAATTGAAAGATAAGCATAAAGAAGACCTGTGGGCCAATCGTGGACTAGAGCATCTCTCGGTGACTCCGCAAGAGGGGGAAAGAGGGCAAAGTAGCTGCTGCATTTTGTATTTGAAGGGGAGATGAAAATGTCGCAGCATGGCTGGCCCCAGTAGCTGGAAATTTCCATTGCCACACTTGGTTTGACAGACCACTCGTGAGGATGAAGGATGCATCTGCTCAGTCTGTCCAAAATCACGTTGGAGCTCTCTGGGATATGCGTTGCAGTCAGGAAGCAGTTGGAAGCTATCGCCCACTGCCAGATTCTCATGGCTTCGCAACAAAGGGGGTAAGACTTGGTCCCTCCCTGTTTGTTTATGTACCAGACCATGGAAATGTTGTCCGACTGGACAGCAATCGTTCCGGATGGAAGAAGCGGATGAAAAGCTTGCAACACCAACAGCACCGCTCTTAACTCCAGGACATTGATATGCAAATTGACCTCTACATCGGACCATGTGCCTTAAACTGACTTTCCCTGGAAGTGATCAGGGAAGTATCCGTGGTCATTGTGGCACTGGGCTGTGGAACCTGGAATGGACAACACCAAAGATTTTCATCTGTATTCATCCACCAGAGATCTTATTTGCAAATGTTGGTGATGTGGATCTTTGAGCTCAGGGGTTGGAGACTGGGTATCCACTGGGCCTGAAGGAGCCATTGTAGTAATCTCATGTGTAGCCTGGCTAAGGGAACTATGGGGATGGCTACAGCCATAGATCCCAAGGCTTGTAGAATCGCCCTTGCAGACACCTTGCTTTGACAGAGTATCACCTGAACTTGTTCCCTGAGTCTCTGAAGCCTGTGGAGAGGAAGTGAGATTAGGCTTGACTGCGTGCGGAATACTGCCCCTATGAATTCCAGTTGTTGTGATGGTGGAAGGTTTGATTTCTCCCAGTGTATGGTGATGCCTAATGACTCTGCTAGAGCCAATGTGTAGCAGAGGGCCTTGACCAGAAGACACTTGGTAGAGGAGCTAATCGTCTAGATATGGAAACACCTGGAATCCCTGAAGTCTCAGATGAGCTGTTACCACTGCAAGACATTTTGTGAACACTCTGGGGGCTGTTGAGAGACCAAAAGGCAAGGCTCTGAACTGATAGTGATTGGCTCCCAACCGGAAGTGAAGGAGGCTCCTGGAGCATTTGTCCATCTTGATATGGTAATAAGCATCCCAGAAAGGGGAGGATGGATTGAATCATGACCATGCGGAACTTGGTCTGAATTACTGATTTGTTTAATTGACTGAGATCAATAATGGGCCTCCAGTCCCCTGTTTTCTTTGACACCAAAAAGAATCTTGAGTAGAACCCTGATCCGCATTGATCTGAGGGGACCTGTTGGATGGCTCGTTCTTGAAGTAGGTTTCGTATTTTGGAAGCTGCCTCCTCCCTTTGACTGGGTGGAACATCAGGAAAAGATTTTGGATGTCTTGGATAGGATATTAGTGGAATATGGTAGCCTCTGGTAATAATTCTCTGCACCCACTGATCATTCGTAATGGATAGCCTGGCAGCTTGGTCAGAGAGAAACACTCCCCAACTGCTTCCAGAGGAAAGCAATTGGGCAGTGCCTCAGGAGCACTGATATGGTCTACCTGAGAAGGAATCTCTGGAGCCCTGGTTCTGGGGACCCCCCTGTGCCCCAAAAGGGACATCTTCCATTATTGGAACCCCCTCTGCCTCTGGAGGAGTCCTCACCATGTGCATCTCGGAAAGGACCTTGAGACTTCTGTTGCCACATCTTTCCGTTCCTCTGATTTCTGGAGAAGGAACGCTGAGGTTTGGAAAAGCATAGGCCAATGGCAGATAAGGTCTTCCCATCTTGCTCGCACCTGGCTAGTGTATCCTTAACGTTAGCACCAAACAGAGCCAAAGGCTCAATAGGGGCATTTAGAAAAGAAGACTTGAAGGAGTCTGTGAGGTCACAGATGCGCATCCAGGTGTGACGTCTCATGACTACGCCTGCACCCGCAGCTCCAGCTGCTCCTTCAGTTGTGTGTGACAGCAACCTCATGGATGACTTAGATATAGATTCTGGGGTGGCAAGTTTGGAAGCAACTTTATCTCATGCTCCCTCCAATACTTGACCTGTGAGGGTTCCAGAGAGTTCAGAGATAAGATCTCTCTGGAGCCTCGTAAAATGTGCCAGAAAGGTCAGAGATCTAACTGCGAAGGTCACTGACACAAAGACTTGCTTCCCAAACCTGTCCACTGCCCAGGACTCTCTGTTGGGTGGGTGAACAGCAGGACTCTCTTCTGCAAGGTCCTTTTTCGTGGCAGCCAGCACCACCATAGTGTCCACTAGCAAGCCTCTGGGACCAATGGGGTTGATCCTCTGGAGGGGAGAGTACTTTGTCTGATCTCCTGGGGATGGCCTCAGTGGAGTCAGGGTTCTTCCAAGCCCATTGCACGATGAGTTTAATCAACTCATCGTCGGGGGGGGTCACCCAAGAAGTAGAGGGCTGACAGCGAAAGGCCTGCAGGAATACGGATTCCTCTGAGGAAGGAGTTGAGGACTTCCAATCACCCCTCTGTTTCAAGATTTCCATTATGTCCCCGAAGGAGACATCATCAGGGGGTGACCGTGGGAACCCTTCCCCATCATCATAGTTCATATCCTCCGTGAGGGACTCCTCCGGGGAGTCTGTGCGTTTCCTCTTACACACCCGTTTCTGAGGGGGTTCTTCAGTGGGAACATCCAAAGAAGACTCAGAAAGTGAAATGCCTTGGACAGGGGTCTCCTGGGCCTTGTGCTCTCGGAGTCCTGGGGGGTGGCCTTTGACAGCTGCGGCTCAGGGAGAACTGGGGGAATAACCAACTGTGGAGGATTGCTGGCAGCAAGCACCCTCTCCATCACCTGGAAAGCGGGCCCGACCAAATAGGAATGGGAGCCTGGAACTGAAGAAGACAAAATCGGAACCAAGGTCACACCCCACTCCAGATGGTCTACCCCCAGAGATGGAGCCTCAATCAAGCTCAGAGTGACAGACACCCTCTGATCCAAAGTCGGGGCTGACACAACCATCGGAACTGATACCGAACTGGGAGCTCCTCCCTCCAAGCATGAGATTGAGTAAGGGTGGGTTCTGATGGAACCAGCACCCAAAGGGATCTCGGAGCCTCAGACAGAGTTGCTGTCAGCACTGAGGAAGAAATTCCTCTAGTATAAGTTGGATAGATGAGCCTTGGAACCGAGGGGTCCAAGGGAGGAGAGTAAGTAGGGGTTGCTGGAGAAATAGACCCAAAGCCAGGAGTGGGATAGTGTCTAGGTGGAATTGAGATTCCCCTAGCAATCAGCAGCTGATCAAAAAGGCGCACCACATCCAATTCAGAAAGGCTCTTGGTGGATCTCACAGAAGCACCTGAGGGGGAGTCAGGCTGGTCCAAAAAGGGGCTGCAGGCTTGTCTGGCAAATGGGTCCACATTGGATGAGTATTAGGTTTGTGGTGTGTCGCAGAACGGCACCAACAATTCCAATTTTGCAACAGGTAATAAAGGTATGGTTGGAGCAGTGAACGGGTTCGGAGCAAAAGTCACTATAGGGGTGGATCACCAAGTATATACTGCTGCAGAGTCAAAAGTACAAAGCACAATGAAAAAGTTGAGGTAAAAAACACACCTTTATCAAACACAAAGCTTTCAGGTACAAGACCCTTTCTCAATGATAGACACAGGTACATTAAAATCAAACATTAAATACACGCCCAACACATCACGTGACCCGCAGCCATGGTCATGTGACTAATACATTAAAATAATTACATTACTTATAATTTTAAGACATAAACAAGTAAAATTAGATAAAATTCATACATACATATATTTGCTTACTTTTGTGTACTTATATTTACATGCACATATATATATACGCAAATACATTGCCTATATTACTTTAACTTAGTGTGTTGTATTTTTATTAGAACAGGTTTTAAGGAAACATCAAAATTTAATCCAGGGGATGTATTAGCTGCTAGCCTTACTATCCACTCATATTCTTTATTATCTAAATGATTACACAAGTCCCCTCCCCTAATAGAGCTAACAACACATTCTATTACTCTAAACTTGAAACTGTGTGTAGAACCACAATTTAAAATATGCTTAGATAGAGCATTAGTCTCCACTCCCCTCCTTATACTTGATTTGTGCTCTATGATGCGTTCCTTAAGTTTTCTAGTCGTCTTACCGACATAGAAACAAGCGCATGCCTCACACGTTGCCAAATAGACAATGTTACTTGTCATACAAGTTGCATGGCACCGAAAAGTAAATATCTTCTTAGTGACAGGATGAACAAAACTACTACCACATTCTGAAGAATCAGCTCTCTGTATATATCACTACAGCAACTACAATTATAACAACTAAAGGTACCATTACCTAGTCCATTAAGGGAAGTAGCATTCACATATTCAAAATCTTTGTAAGCTAGAACATTCTTAATAGTTCTCATATTTCTGTATGTGAACAAAGGAACTTCACCTACAACTAATCTAATATCTTCCTGAGCTAATAGCACCTTCCAGTATTTCCTTATTATAGTTCTGACTGCATATGAAAGAGAGTTGTAAGACATAATAAATCTTACATTAACCCTTTTATTTAATTTGTCCATTGGGACAACAACATCTGTACTTGTATTCAAAAATACAGATGAATACATGGAATACCTATTAGATACTACATGTTCTCTAGCTTCTACCAGCATACCTTCTGGATAGCCACTTCTTCTAAAGTCTCCACATGCCTCATCAATTTGTTGTAAACACTTGACATTGTCAGTGTTTAACCTACTAACTCTTGCCAGT
This sequence comes from Protopterus annectens, assembly GCF_019279795.1. Classification (NCBI taxonomy): domain Eukaryota; kingdom Metazoa; phylum Chordata; order Ceratodontiformes; family Protopteridae; genus Protopterus; species Protopterus annectens. Next base: position 1,947,018,051 of record NC_056726.1, read on the forward strand.
TGCCCCCTTACTATACCCCTAAAAATATGGGGTGCATGCATACTAGACACATGCAAGTATCTTCCTGATGAAACTTCCTTCTTAAAAACAGAAGTGTTAATAACATTGTTCTCCTTAGTTAAAGAAATATCCAGAAAATTGACGAATGTCTTAGAATAACCAGCCTTAAAGTGTAGAAAGGAAGTAGTATTATTCAAATATATAATATAGTCTTGTAACTCACTGGATGTTCCTTTCCATAAAAGAAAGCAATCATCTACGAATCTCTGATATAAAACTATATTTTCATTCAAAAGGTAGTTCCATTACCAACATAAGATTTCTCCCATTCATAGAGAACAATGTTTGCATATGTATTTGCTACGGGTTCCCATAGCGACCCGCGTTTGCTGCAAATAATATTCCTTATTGAATATAAAGATATTATTTTTTAAAACTATATCCAACAACATGCAAATGTTCTCTGTGTGCCTAACAGTAAAAGTGGAAGAGTGACTTAAAAATTCCCTTATTGAATTGATGCCATATTCATTTGGTATGACAGTAAATAATGAAGTAATATCTAACACAACCATGTACATATTCTGACAATCCATGTTAGATTGCTTAACTTTTAAATACCATGTTCTAAGTTTAATAAGAAAATCAGTGCTGTCTTTAAGGACAGTTTCACATTTACCCAAAAATGGTTGTAACTGCCTCTGTAAGTACAAAGAGATAGATTCTGTTATCCAACCATTTCCTGAGACAATAGGTCTCATAGGGGGATTTTCACATGATTTATGCACTTTCGGAATGCCATATAGTTGGGGAATGATAGGACTAGAAACAGTGAAAAAATGAAAAAGATCCAAAGAGATGTCACCTGACAACTGTAAGTCATATATACACATGTTAACATAACAAATACACTTTTTTACATCAGCATATTGTATCAGTTTGTATGCAGTAGCATCCCCAATCAAAGATAATACTGAGCTTATATACTTGTTCCTATCCATTAGAACTATGGAGCCCCCTTTATCAGCTTGCTTTATTACCACATTAGGTTCACTTTTTAATTCAGACAATGCTTTGTATTCATCATAAGAGAGATTGTAACGTCCATTAGCTTTTCTATTACTATATACATGTCTTATTTCAGTTTCACATAAATCATTAAATGCCAGTAAAACTGGAGCATACACTGGTACAAACGTACTATGTCTTTTACAAGCAGTGGAGTCATAAGTATCACTTTTAAACATCACTTTTAGAGCTACAGATCTAATAAACAATTTTAAATCAGTTATAACTTTTACCATGTCTTCCACACTAGTAGGTATAAAATTCATACCTTTGCTCAAAGAGAATAATGATGGTCATTCACAACAAAGGAAGATAGATTTACTATGCCTGCTACTGCCTTCTGGCTAATTTCAGTTGCTTTGGGGGGCTCTCATTCTTCCGTTTATTGTCCTGCACTACCATATTGTTCCTATGTTTACTTCTTCCCCTCGACGTTGACCTCGAGCTGTTTGAGCGTTCTTTGATACGTTCCGCTTGCTGCAGTTGAAAAGGTTTAAAGAAATTATTTAAAGTTTGTTGTGAAGATCGTAAAGACAACCCAGGCCCGCCTTCATTAGTAGCTGTTGAAGCAGTAGATGTAGAAGCAGATTCAGTAACTACACAAGCCACAGTGCTACTTAGAGCTGCCGCGCCCTCAGTGATGTCATCGGTATGTGAAGTGGATAGCAGTTCTGGCTCCAAGTTCAAAGCATTAGTTGTTAACAGAGGAAACTCATCTAGGGAATTTAAAGGTGTAGTATATGCTTTCTGCTTCATTGTTGTAGGTACAGATTCACTATTAAAGTTGTTAGGTTTATTCACTTGTGGAACAGTTCTTTCAACTTTAGGCCATGAGAAAATATTACCTGATTGGTAATCTCCCATGTCACGTACAAGTTTTCATTTTTTCACAGTTTCTAGTCGATCATCCATGGTGGCTAGCCTATCCAACATGGACTGGTAAACAGTTTGCATGGATGAAAAACATGACAAAGATAAAAGTTTAAAGCATCTCTTTGAAAAAGAGATGAATCCTTTGTTACTTGTTACAACAGAGATTCCTGTACTTCAACACAAGACTACCACTATTTCATCTACTAATGCGTTGGACTTTGAACATAAAGTACAAATATTGGAAAGGAAGGTTGGTACCTATAAGCGTTTGCAATGGCAACGTTTTAGCTTTGATGCTTATCTGGAAAAAGGTATTGCACCACGTGGTTTGAGGGTATTAAAAATGCCCTCATATGGAAATACATATCCTGAACTGTTAAAGCAGTGGCAGTGCTTAAATTTGAAGTTAAACCATGACTATATGGTACTTATGAATAAGTTCTTTAGTGATATTGAGAATGAAATGAAAAAAGAAATTCTCACACTGGAAGATGAACTTTTATCTTTGTCATGTTTTTCATCCATGCAAACTGTTTACCAGTCCATGTTGGATAGGCTAGCCACCATGGATGATCGACTAGAAACTGTAAAAAAAAGAAAACTTGTACGTGACATGGGAGATTACCAATCAGGTAATATTTTCTCATGGCCTAAAGTTGAAAGAACTGTTCCACAAGTGAATAAACCTAACAACTTTAATAGTGAATCTGTACCTACAACAATGAAGCAGAAAGCATATACTACACCTTTAAATTCCCTAGATGAGTTTCCCCTGTTAACAACTAATGCTTTGAACTTGAAGCCAGAACTGCTATCCGCTTCACATAGCGATGACATCACTGAGGGCGCGGCAGCCCTAAGTAGCACTGTGGCTTGTGTAGTTACTGAATCTGCTTCTACATCTACTGCTTCAACAGCTAATAATGAAGGCGGGCCTGGGTTGTCTTTACGATCTTCACAACAAACTTTAAATAATTTCTTTAAACCTTTTCAACTGCAGCAAGCGGAACGTATCAAAGAACGCTCAAACAGCTCGAGGTCAACGTCGAGGGGAAGAAGTAAACATAGGAACAATATGGTAGTGCAGGACAATAAACGGAAGAATGAGAGCCCCCCAAAGCAACTGAAATTAGTCAGAAGGCAGTAGCAGGCATAGTAAATCTATCTTCCTTTGTTGTGAATGACCATCATTATTCTCTTTTGAGCAAAGGTATGAATTTTATACCTACAAGTGTGGAAGACATGGTAAAAGTTATAACTGATTTAAAATTGTTTATTAGATCTGTAGCTCTAAAAGTGATGTTTAAAAGTGATACTTATGACTCCACTGCTTGTAAAAGACATAGTACGTTTGTACCAGTGTATGCTCCAGTTTTACTGGCATTTAATGATTTATGTGAAACTGAAATAAGACATGTATATAGTAATAGAAAAGCTAATGGACGTTACAATCTCTCTTATGATGAATACAAAGCATTGTCTGAATTAAAAAGTGAACCTAATGTGGTAATAAAGCAAGCTGATAAAGGGGGCTCCATAGTTCTAATGGATAGGAACAAGTATATAAGCTCAGTATTATCTTTGATTGGGGATGCTACTGCATACAAACTGATACAATATGCTGATGTAAAAAAGTGTATTTGTTATGTTAACATGTGTATATATGACTTACAGTTGTCAGGTGACATCTCTTTGGATCTTTTTCATTTTTTCACTGTTTCTAGTCCTATCATTCCCCAACTATATGGCATTCCGAAAGTGCATAAATCATGTGAAAATCCCCCTATGAGACCTATTGTCTCAGGAAATGGTTGGATAACAGAACCTATCTCTTTGTACTTACAGAGGCAGTTACAACCACTTTTGGGTAAATGTGAAACTGTCCTTAAAGACAGCACTGATTTTCTTATTAAACTTAGAACATGGTATTTAAAAGTTAAGCAATCTAACATGGATTGTCAGAATATATACATGGTTGTGTTAGATATTACTTCATTATTTACTGTCATACCAAATGAATATGGCATCAATTCAATAAGGGAATTTTTAAGTCACTCTTCCACTTTTACTGTTAGGCACACAGAGAACATTTGCATGTTGTTGGATATAGTTTTAAAAAATATCTTTATATTCAATAAGGAATATTATTTGCAGCAAACGGGGTGGCTATGGGAACCCGTAGCAAATACATATGCAAACATTGTTCTGTATGAATGGGAGAAATCTTATGTTGGTAATGGAACTACCTTTTGAATGAAAATATAGTTTTATATCAGAGATTCGTAGATGATTGCTTTCTTTTATGGAAAGGAACATCCAGTGAGTTACAAGACTATATTATATATTTGAATAATACTACTTCCTTTCTACACTTTAAGGCTGGTTATTCTAAGACATTCGTCAATTTTCTGGATATTTCTTTAACTAAGGAGAACAATGTTATTAACACTTCTGTTTTTAAGAAGGAAGTTTCATCAGGAAGATACTTGCATCGTCTAGTATGCATGCACCCCATATTTTTAGGGGTATAGTAAGGGGCAACTGGCAAGAGTTAGTAGGTTAAACACTGACAATGTCAAGTGTTTACAACAAATTGATGAGGCATGTGGAGACTTTAGAAGAAGTGGCTATCCAGAAGGTATGCTGGTAGAAGCTAGAGAACATGTAGTATCTAATAGGTATTCCATGTATTCATCTGTATTTTTGAATACAAGTACAGATGTTGTTGTCCCAATGGACAAATTAAATAAAAGGGTTAATGTAAGATTTATTATGTCTTACAACTCTCTTTCATATGCAGTCAGAACTATAATAAGGAAATACTGGAAGGTGCTATTAGCTCAGGAAGATATTAGATTAGTTGTAGGTGAAGTTCCTTTGTTCACATACAGAAATATGAGAACTATTAAGAATGTTCTAGCTTACAAAGATTTTGAATATGTGAATGCTACTTCCCTTAATGGACTAGGTAATGGTACCTTTAGTTGTTATAATTGTAGTTGCTGTAGTGATATATACAAACAGAGAGCTGATTCTTCAGAATGTGGTAGTAGTTTTGTTCATCCTGTCACTAAGAAGATATTTACTTTTCGGTGCCATGCAACTTGTATGACAAGTAACATTGTCTATTTGGCAACGTGTGAGGCATGCGCTTGTTTCTATGTCAGTAAGATGACTAGAAAACTTAAGGAACGCATCATAGAGCACAAATCAAGTATAAGGAGGGGAGTGGAGACTAATGCTCTATCTAAGCATATTTTAAATTGTGGTTCTACACACAGTTTCAAGTTTAGAGTAATAGAATGTGTTGTTAGCTCTATTAGGGGAGGGGACTTGTGTAATCATTTAGATAATAAAGAATATGAGTGGATAGTAAGGCTAGCAGCTAATACATCCCCTGGATTAAATTTTGATGTTTCCTTAAAACCTGTTCTAATAAAAATACAACACACTAAGTTAAAGTAATATAGGCAATGTATTTGCGTATATATATGTGCATGTAAATATAAGTACACAAAAGTAAGCAAATATATGTATGTATGAATTTTATCTAATTTTACTTGTTTATGTCTTAAAATTATAAGTAATGTAATTATTTTAATGTATTAGTCACATGACCATGGCTGCGGGTCACGTGATGTGTTGGGCGTGTATTTAATGTTTGATTTTAATGTACCTGTGTCTATCATTGAGAAAGGGTCTTGTACCTGAAAGCTTTGTGTTTGATAAAGGTGTGTTTTTTACCTCAACTTTTTCGTTGTGCTTTGTACTATAGGGGTGGATGACAGGAACGGTTCCGAGGTTGTTGTCGGAGCCAATACCAGAGTTAAAACGGGTGACGTTGCCGATAAAGAAGTTGATACATTGGCCAGTACAGAGGCTGAAGGCGGTGCTGTAATTGTCGGTGCCGATGAGGCTACCATGTTAAACTTCACTGGAGCCGAGCTCAGAGCTGATGAGGTAGTCGGCACTGAGGAGGCAGAACGGTGTTCAGAAGAGGACTTATGGGCCTTGTGCTTGTGAGGCAGAACAGTGTTCAGAACAGGACTTATGGGCCTTGTGCTTGTGACCCTTACCTTTATCACCAGCCGGTGAAGAGGGGTCTGATCAAGGATGTTTCTTGTCCGAAGAAGGAGGGGGTGAGACCTCTGTCTCAGAAATGGCCTCCGAAAAAGGTGAAGCAAGCAGGTCCTTTAAAATAAGTTTGTTACGATGTTCATTCAGCGTCCGCTGACTGAAACTAGCACAGATATCACACATGGGTTTCACCGACAAATGTGGAACCCCTAAACAGTATACACATTCTTCCTGGAGGTCACTATTTGGCAGTTTACCACTGCAAGAAGAGCAGTGCTTAAACCCTGTAGTTCCCTTCTTTTCAGACATCCCAAACACACTCTAGTACACAAGGGAAAGAGAGGAAATGAGGGAGAAGAAAGCAAATACCAACAATGGTAACAAGATACAGTAAAGGTAGAAAGTTAGAAATACCGAGACATTACCAACAATGGTAAGAGAGAAATACCTGTGGGTAGAGCTGAAGCAATATAGAACAACAAGAAAGTACAGTTTTGTACCTACCATCAATGTAGATGTTCGAGTGTTCATACTGTTGCAGTCATCACACTTGGGTTGTCCTGCCGTCAGGCGATCCCGCAGTCGGCTGAGTCCCAAAGTCTTGGTCCGGTGTCAGTTGTCATCGCTTCTTCCCTGACGTCAGTGCGACAGTGGTATAAAAGAGGCAGCCAATGCCATTTTCTTCAGTTTTTCTTGCCCCAGATGTCAGGTGCCCCCAAGTAGGAAGGCCATAGAATAACTATGCAGATAAAACTTAGTAGATAAACAAAAGTAGTAGTTGTAAGCAAATACACCATATAGACATGTATCCAAATGATAGATGTACATGGAGTTATAAGTAACACACTGATATGTAGAGGGGATGGTGGGAGGGTAACCAGGACTGCAGCAGTATGAACACTTGAACATCTACATTTATGGTAGGTACAAAACTGTACTATGTTCATCATGTTATACTGCTGCAGTCATCACACTTGGGTTAAATTCCAAAGCTATGGAAGGGTGGCTGGTACTAGACTCGGTTAGGCGAAGCTAGGATGCCTTGTGGCAAAACCAGCTCTGGTTCTTGAGTATAAAGGGAGGTGATAGTGCTTGGTAAAGGTGTGCACTGAACTCCAAGTAGCTGCCTCTAGAATGTCCTTGGTTGGAACTCCACTGAGGAAGGCTGCTGAGGTTGCTGTAGCCCTGGTAGAATGGGACCTAATATTAGCAGGCACTGCTTTCCCATGGTGAGAGTACCAAAAGTGGATACAATGTGCTATCCATTTGGAGATAGTCTGTTTTGAAATAGCCTTTCCTTGTGAGCCTGCAGCATAGGATACAAAGAGTTGGTCAGTTTTTCTGAAGGTCTTTGTCTTATCCAAATAGTAACGTAGCTGTCTGTGGATGTCCAAGGAGTGAAGGAGACTTTCTCCTTTATTCTGGGGGTTTGGATAAAAGGTGGGTAAATGAATGGTCTGATTCAAAGCCACATTGGATACTACCTTTGGCATAAAGGTAGGGTTAGTTCGTAAAGAGACTCTGTCCTGGTGGAAAATGATGAAAGGTTCCACTGCCATAAGTGCCTGTAGTTCTTGAGACCCTGCGTGCTGAGGTGATAGCCAGCAACAGAGCTGTTTTCCATGACAAATATTATAGTTCTGCTGAGAAGGCTGGTTCAAAAGGAGGCAGTGTTAATTTTTCTAAGACAAAGTTAAGGTCCCAAGCTGGTGTTGGGGGTTTTCAGGGGGGGGGGTCTTATATTCTTAGCCCCTCTGAGAAACTGCCTTAGTAAAGGGTGTGAGAAAATGGGAGGACCCATGTTATATTGAGCTGAAATAGCTGAAGCATGGATCTTAATGGATGAGAAAGAAAGGCCTTTGTGTAGCATCTCAGTTAAGTATTGCAGTATGTGAGGAATGCTTGGTATCCAAGGATTTTGGCCTTGAGCCTGGTTCCATGCACAAAATCTTTTCCATTTGTCTGAGTAAGTTTTTCTGGTACTGGGCCTCCTGGCCTCCAAAATGACATTCAGGACGTCCTTTGAGAGAAGTGTTGATTGATAATTCAAGGTATTCTCCATGCAGCTAAATTTAAAGTCCTGAGCTGACTGTGAAGGATCTGAGAGTTTTGCTGAGTCAACAGTAGTGGAAATTGGGGTAAGATCCATGGAGGGCTGTGAGTCAAGTTCTTTAGTAATGGGTACCAGTGCTGACATGGCCAGTCCGGAGCAATGAGGATCATTTGTGGTCTGTCTGATCTGACTTTCAGTAATACCTTGGTCAATAGAGGTAGTGGTGGGAAGGCATAGACTGTCAATGCTGTCCAACTGAATGATAGGGTGTCCACTTTCCAGGCTAGGGAATGGTAAGTCCTTGTGCAAAATTTCTGTAGTTGGCAATTGTTGGGGGAGGAAAATAGATCTATGTCTGGGCATCCCCATCGTTTGGTTATCATTGAAAATACTTGTGGGTGTAGTCTCCACTCATGAGGATCTGCCATATTTCTGCTTAATTTGTCTGCCAATATGTTTTCCTTTCCTGGCAGGAATTGTGCTTGCAGTTGTACTTGGTAAGTCAATGCTGTGTTCCACAGGGTCATCGCCTGTCTGCATAAAGGGTAGGAGTGTGTTCCTCCCTGTTTGTTTATGTACCACATAACTGTGGTGTTGTCTGTCTTTATTAGTAGTTGTCCTGGATGTAAGAGGTCCTTGAAGGCTGTCAGTGCATTTTGTACAGCTAGCATCTCCTTTTGGTTGATGTGTAGATGCATTTGTTTTGCAGACCATTTGCCCTGTATGCACTGTCCTGCCATGTGTGCTCCACAGGCGTAGTCTGAAGAATCTGTTGTCATAGTTTGGTTTGTTGGAGGTAAGACAAAAGGAAGACCCTTGTTTATTTGACATGCTTGAGCCCACCAAAGGAACTCTTTTTGAAGGCAGGGAATGAGAGGTATACTTGTTTCGAGGCTGTGACTGTGTTGAGTCCATACACTTTTCAGGTACCATTGTAATTTCCTCATATGCAGCTATGCATATGGGATTAGTGGAATACAGGACACCATGAACCCCAATGCCTGCAGGATTTTCTTTGCAGTGAGCTGGGTAAAAGTTGCCATCTTTTTGAAGTATTGAGTCAGTTGTTTTTGTTTGTCTGGTGTGAGGTAAGCCATCTGGGCCGTTGTATTTAAGCTGGCACCCAGGAATATTATCTGCTATGAGGGTATTAGCTTTGACTTATTTTTGTTTACTGTGTACCCTAGGCAACTTAGCAGCTTTGTTACAAATGCCAGATGCTGCAATAGAATGTCCTTGCTGTCTGCTTGGATCAGGCAGTCGTCCGGATATGGATAAATTTGTATTCCTCATTCTCTGCAGTATGCAATTACTGATGCCAGGCATTTCGTAAATACTCTGGGCGCAGTAGATAAGCCAAAGGGCAATGCAGAGAATTGATAATGCGTTGTACCTGCCAAAAATCTGAGGTATCTTCTGCAATCTTGTCTGATAGGGACATGCAGGTATGCCTCTTTGAGGTCCAACATTACCAGCCAAGTATCCTTGCCCAGCAAGGGAAGAAGCTGCTGTAGAGTGAGAATTTTGAATTTGGGTACCTCCAGGTATGTGTTTAGAATTGAGAGGTCTAAAATGGGTCTCCAGGCTTTGTCTTTTCTTGGTACTAGGAATAGTCTTGAGTAAAAAACCTTGACCTAGCTCCTTTGTGGGAACCTTTTGAATTGCTTTCATATCCATTAGAGCTAAAATTTGCATTTGTGCCTCTGTCCATTGGTTTGGGGACAGATTTGGCATGCCTCTCATCCGTGGTAAAGTGTGGAAATGAAATCTGCAGCCTCAGGTAATAATATCCAGAACCCATTTGTCCTTTGTTATGATGTGCCAATTTTGTGGAAATAGAGCCAGTTTTCCTCCCAATGGTGCTGCCAGGGCAATTTTGCTTGGCAGGCGAAGAGGGAAGTCATGGTGTTTGCTTCCTGAAGGGTTGAGATCTTTCGTCTTCACCTATTTGAGTTGCTGTATGCCATTGCCTAGGCCTGAAGGAACCTTGTGGCTGGCCTCTGCCCCTAGGACATCTGTGCCTACCCCTTTGGGGTCTGTCTGATGCAGGAAAGGACCAGTTTTATGATGGCCAGTTTCTGCTGAAACGAGGAGGTTGTACCTGTAAAAAATCTTTAACAGTCTGCAAAGATTTTGCCTTTTCTTCCATTTTCTTTAAAACTTCCTCTGCTTTGACACCAAATAACACATCCGTCTGCAATGGAGCATCCAATAACTTTGCTTTGACATGTTCTGGTAGAGCTTGCTCTTTTAGCCAAGCATGTCTACATATTACAGACCCTGTGACAGCTGCCCTACATGAGGCTTCCAATGAATCAAAACCACACTGTAAGGTATGCTTTCCCACCTGTTCTGCTGCATGTAGCAAATCCTGCATCTCTTTGAAATCAGGTTGATCTGTCTGAGGGATCATTTTCTGCTTTAACTGTGTAATCAAGTATTGTTGGTATTTTATCATGTGGAATTGGCAGTTTAAGGCCCTCATGGCCAAAGTGGCAGATGTATACACTTTCTTACCCCATGTTTCTAATGCTCTGGAATCTCTTTCAGAAGGTAGTGAATTCTTAGCAGTAGAGGCCTTAACCCCTTTGGGACCCTGGGAAATGGTTTCGGGGTCTGCAACAGGGCTTTTATATAGAAATCTATGGGAATCAGGTACTCGGTAGTATCTGTCTGGTTTGACTGGAGCAGGAGGTAAGGAATCTGGGTTTAAACTAGATTCGGTGTAAACATCATCCAAAATGTCTAAAACTGGAGGTATGGCTAGGGGTCTATGCTGTGGTAGAAGAAGAAACTCACGGAGTCTTTTCTTAGAGTCAGAGTAATCTTGGCCTTCCCAGTGGAAGTGTTCCCTCATGGTGTGTAAGGTTTCCCCAAAAGAGAAGTCTTCAGGGGGGGAGACCAAGGGAATGGACCCTTCAGCATCTGAGTCTTCATAAGGAGGGAAGTAGTAATCCTGGTCCTCAGAGTTAGCTGAGGAAATGGATGATTGGTCCGAAGAAGGATAATCTTCCTCCAGTCTAGGCCTTTTGTCAGGAGGGGGTTGGGAACCCCTGATAAGGGTAATTAAATCCTCAGCCATCTTAAGCATCTGCTTTTTAGGCATAGGGGCCTGGGGGGGGTCTGTGGACCCAGTTTTCTAACTGTTAAAGGGGCTTTAGGCTTAGCGTGAGACTGGTCATCGGTTTGAAGATACCTTCCGAAACCGAAGGCCTGTCCATAATCCTTAGATCGCCGTCAGTGTTGGCGGCCGAGGGGTGAGATGGAAACGGTTCCAAAGGCCCAGCTGATTCGGTCTGGGAGGCCTTTGGGATTTCTGAATCAGCGGTAGTCAGGGGCTGCGTAGGTGCCTCATTGAAAACCGGAGAACCGGCGGCAGGCCTTGCTGAGGCCTCGGTATCTTGTTTGGGCCTTGGTTGCCGGTCCTTGTCCTTGCGTTTTTTAATCATAGCTGATGTCGGTTGTTCTGACAACATTGTACAGTTAAATTTTGTGCCAAAATAATGTCGGGCAAACTCTGCCTGATGCTTGATTGTACGTTTGTTGAACCTAGCACAAAACTGACAACCAGAAACGGCGTGGTCTGGGCCTAGGCAAGGAATACAATAAGAATGAAAATCCTTATGAGGTATTTGCTTCCCACAAGAAATACAATTATTAACTTTGTCTGACATCAGTCTAAGGCAAGAAAAGTTTCCCCAACGGGGTACTTAGCTTTAGAGAAGACTTCGGGCTGAAATTCGATTCGAAAATCTCAAGAGCTGGCCGACTGGCACTTGCAAACTGCTTCTGCTTCGGGCACCGCGCGGCAAGAAAGACTGGAGAAAATGGCGTTGGCTGCTTCTTTTATACCCCTGTCACACTAACATCAGGGAAGAAGCAACGACAACCGACGCCGGACCAAGACTTTGGGACTCGGCCGACTGCAGGATCACCTGACGGGAAGGACAACCCAAGTGTGATGACTGCAGCAGTATAACACGATGAACATCAAGTTATAAAAGTAGAAAAAACTTACGCTGCTATATGGCTGCATGGCAAACGAGATCTGAGGTAACTGAGGAAAGGGCATTGTGGGTAGCAGCTTAGCTTGAGAGTTTTTGGTGCATGCAAGCTTGGTATAAGGCCGACTCTGTTCCAATGGCTCGGAACTGAACCCATCAGTGATGAATAGGAAGAAGATTAACAACTTCAGATCAAGTGTTTTTGCTCCCTTTTTTACTTTTCAGAAATGTAGATATTACAATGTAAGCTTATTTATTTATTTATTGCCTTTAGTTTATCAGGATATTACAACTGGGAATTCAGGCCTATTTTCAGTAGAGGCCCTGGGAGAAAAGCTCCATTAAAATTACAAAAAAAAATAGGTAATCTACCAGTGTAGTACCTCGCAGGATATGCAGTAGGAAATCCCGCCCCAAACACGCCTCCAGCCATGGGGAGGCAACATCTGCTTGAATATTCTTATACTTATCTTGTATTTATAGTAGCGTAACATGTTTTTTTTTGCTTTATTGCTAGTACAGTATGATTTGTACAGATGTTCTGCAAAAACATTTGCCTTATCCTGCTGCTTAGTGATATGTATGGCACAGATCTATTAGACTATTTGCATATCTGGCATTGTATACAAAATTATAACATTCAAATAACGGGAAAATATGTAGTTTATAGATGTGTTTTAGAAGAACAGAAATTGAGTGTATATTAATGAGTTTGTGTATATGTGTGTAAAAATCTGACATAGCTTCCAAACAAGATATGTCAATTATGTCTGCCACTGCTTTCAAACATCAGCTGCCACCTGACGTTTTTATAGCTTTTTTTGCCCAAGATCCATTTTAACTACGGCACCTCTTTTGCTGCAGTTTCTAGCCATGAAGCTGTTTAACTCTTCTCCAAATACTACCTACTGTACTCACCATCCTCACCAAGTCCTTAAATACCTTCCTTCACTTTTGCACACAACATAATACAATTTTATTTTTAACTTTAATAAAATACATAAGGGAAATCATAACAACACAGTACAATACAAATAAATTACATTGAGCAATGGAGGATTTCTAATCACCGGTAAAGTATCCATGATGTGACATGGACATTAGCATGTCTGTCACTCTTCCTCGATATCACCTGCCAATCACTAAGGGCATGCCCAAAGCTGCGCAGAACTTACTGTGAGGTACTACACTGGTAGATTACCAAAAAATACAGAAAAAATAATTCCAGTTTGCAACAGTAGCAACTTGGTTTCAGAATCAAGCAACGGATGATACATTTGAGACAGAGGTTAATACAATTTGATTTCTGTAGGTGGGTTATGCTGGTGTGAATGACCTGAGACGTACTTCCCTGGACTACATGAAAAGAGACATAGAGGAGCTCTCTGATCATGTAGCCCAGGCTGGTATGACCCTGACCTTGAGTAGCATCTTGCCCTCACCAAGAATGATGCCACAGTATAAAGACAAAATGATCAGTTTCAACAATTGGCTAAAGTATTGGTGCCATTCAAAGGGGATCCAGTGTCTGTCAGCCTGGGATGACATGCTTGACAAGCCACATTGCTTTGCTAGGGATGGCTTGCACCTGTCACCCTTAGGCTTTCGTATACTGGCCAAGGCTCTTGCCACCCCCATAGTGCCTTTTTTAGGCAAGGCTCAAAGGACAAACCCACCTCCATAGACAACCCAAGGATAAAAAAACTAAAGGTAATGCTACTCAATGCCAGAAGTCTAAACCTCAAGATGCATGCACTCGAGGCTCTCCACAGTATGGAGAAAATCGATGTCTGTGCAGTAACAGAAACCTGGTTCAAGGCTCCGGAGAGCACCCCAGCACTACTAGGTTATAATTCATACCATGCTTTTCTGCCCCAAAACTCGGACCGAAGCACTAAAGGAGGGGGAGTATCTATATTCAAAGATACCTACACCTCCAGGTTAGTGGCACTGCACAAAGCATTGGAAACCATCCATGTGCAACTAACAACGGGCAAAACTGCCTTTCAGTTTGTAGCCTGCTACAGATTACCCTCCCTTTCACAGGAACCCCACTTGGCATTCCTGAGAACACTGGAGAATATGAAGGTCTCTCCAAACACTATGTTATTGGGGGACTTCAACTACTCAAACATTGACTGGAAAAACTACTCAAGCCCTAACACCCTCACCCAACGGTTCCTTGAATTTATAAACGGATGGAACAACTGGTCACCACTCACACAAGAGGGAACAACATATTGGACCTGGTCATCACCAACATGGGGACTCTATGTTCCTCACCAGAGGTAAACCCCTCACTGTATATAAAATATACAAAATAAGGAACACCAATTGCTGTGCGTTTGAAATTTTAATTCTGGTACCTCGGCCTTCGCCTTCTCCTGGAATACAGTTTACATAGCAAACACCACCCATTTTTAAAGAACATTTTGATTGAATTATTGATGCACCATCCCCTAATTACACAATTAGGCTCACTTTATTACTGTTTCACAACACCTATCTAGCATCTTTCCCTCTATTACATGAACATGTACACATAAATAGTTTATTACAAAAATATATATATATTACATTTAATACATAAATACTATACTATAAACAGTATTTGTGCTTTTTACTTTCTTCATTCTTTAAGCTTTGGTAAGACCAACCAAGGTCCTACTATATACATAAATATAAATACTGTCATTAAATAGATATTAAATTTCGTATAACCCTTGTGAACAATTCATTCAAATTTTATTAACAGACAATTCCTCAGATTAATTAATTACTATTTTCGAGAAATATGTGGAAAATACACTAAACTTCCATATTCATTCCATTGGGAAACAATGTTTTCAAATTGAGAATGAACCTAGATTCCATCAATAATAATTTTTCCCGGAAAATAGCTTCATTACCAAATACATTGGGTCTGCCCAATACACTGAATACAAATCCATCTGGAACCCCCCCATGATTTTCACAAAAATGTCTTCCTACCGGACTCTCCAATCTCCTGTGCCTTATATCTCCTAGATGTTCTAGGATCCTTAGTTTGACCCTCCTAGTGGTTTGTCCTATGTACCAATTTTGTTTCTCACATCCACATCCTATGATGTACACTACCCCTGTAGAGTTGCAGTCATAATATTCTGTGGCATTATATTTGACCTCATTAATTTTGAGACCATCCAAGTTCTTAACCCAATTACACACCTTACATTTTCCACACCTGAATGTTCCCTTTCTGTTACCTTTACTACATCTACTGTTTTTTCTCAAATTTAATATTTCCCTGAGATTGAAATATCTCTTAAACGAAAAGGTAACCCTTGACGGAAAAAGTTTTCCTATTCTATCATCCTCACAGATAATGGGCCAAAATCTACCCACTACTTCCTTCAGTGTGTTGGAGAAATGGGAATATCTGGTCACAAAAAATATTTTGTCACCAGACCCATTCTTACCACCATCATTGTCAACATCAATCCTAGTGTTCCCAGACTTCCCAAAAATCCAGGATCTGCCCCTATTGCCAGACCATTTTACAAGACCTAACTCACTTTCTACCTTCTTTCTAGCTTTCCTGACACTCATTTCGGAATATCCCCTCCCTACCAACTTTCCTTCAACCTTGTTAAATTCTCTTGGAATCAAACTTTTCTCAGAGGTATGCCTACCTATTCTTTTAAACTCACTCAATGGTAGAGATCTTATCAAGGAGTCACTATGCATTTGAGAAAAAACAGTAGATGTAGTTAAGGTAACAGAAAGGGAACATTCAGGTGTGGAAAATGTAAGGTGTGTAATTGGGTTAAGAACTTGGATGGTCTCAAAATTAATGAGGTCAAATATAATGCCACAGAATATTATGACTGCAACTCTACAGGGGTAGTGTACATCATAGGATGTGGATGTGAGAAACAAAATTGGTACATAGGACAAACCACTAGGAGGGTCAAACTAAGGATCCTAGAACATCTAGGAGATATAAGGCACAGGAGATTGGAGAGTCCGGTAGGAAGACATTTTTGTGAAAATCATGGGGGGGTTCCAGATGGATTTGTATTCAGTGTATTGGGCAGACCCAATATATTTGGTAATGAAGCTATTTTCCGGGAAAAATTATTATTGATGGAATCTAGGTTCATTCTCAATTTGAAAACATTGTTTCCCAATGGAATGAATATGGAAGTTTAGTGTATTTTCCACATATTTCTCGAAAATAGTAATTAATTGATCTGAGGAATTGTCTGTCAATAAAATTTGAATGACTTGTTCACAAGGGTTATACGAAATGTAATATCTATTTAATGACAGTATTTATATTTATGTATATAGTAGGACCTTGGCTGGTCTTACCAAAGCTTAAAGAATGAAGAAAGTAAAAAGCACTAATACTGTTTATAGTATAGTATTTATGTATTAAATGTAATATATATATATTTTTGTAATAAACTATTTATGTGTACATGTTCATGTAATAGAGGGAAAGATGCTAGATAGGTGTTGTGAAACAGTAATAAAGTGAGCCTAATTGTGTAATTAGGGGATGGTGCATCAATAATTCAATCAAAATGTTCTTTAAAAATGGGTGGTGTTTGCTATGTAAACTGTATTCCAGGAGAAGGCGAAGGCCGAGGTACCAGAATTAAAATTTCAAACGCACAGCAATTGGTGTTCCTTATTTGTATATTTTATATACTTGGATTCTTGAAGGAGTAGAAGAGGTGTGTTTCTTTTGGTCAGTAAACCCTCACTGGTAAGAACTGACCATAAACTAATTTCCCTGGACATCCATATCCCATCCCCACCCCCAGCCAAGGAAATCACTGTAAAGAATTTCTCAAAAGCTAACTTCCCACTTCTCAAGACTGAGGTGGAATCCTTCAAAGCCCCCGGGCCAGAGGATAATACAGCCTAATCCACAGAATCTTTTACAATTGCATTCTATGAGCACCTGCATGAATGCATGGATCGTGCTATCCCAAATAAAACCAAGACAAACTCCTCCAAAAACAGGAGACCTGTCTGGTGGACCCTGGCCATAAATAAGCTATACAACAGAAGGAGGAAGCTACTACATGACAGAGTAAAATCCCAAAAAGGGAAGGCATCTCTGATCAGTATTAGCAAGAAACTATGATCCCTCATAAAATCATCAAAGGCGAGTTTCGAAAGAAAAATTGCCCTAGACACTAAAGATAATCACAAGGCCTTCTTTAGTTATGTCAGGAATATGGGTGGAAAAGTACAGTTGTGTACACTTACCATAAATGTAGATGTTCGAGTGTCTTCACTGTTGCAGTCATCACTGTAGTGTTCTTCCTGCCGGCAGGCAGCCCTCGGTCGGCCAGAATCCCAAAGTCTGGGTATGGCGTCGGCTGTGAACTCATCCTCCCCAATGTCAGAGCGACAGGGGTATAAAGCTCCCAGCTGACGCCATGTTCTCCAGTTTTTCTTGCCCCAGATGTCAGGTGCCCAAAAATAAAAGGCTAAAAGTAAAACAAAATGTCACAGTGGTGTAACATACAACAAAACCCATACTCTGTAGCAAATACACCTCAGAAGAAGAGTAAAGCAGATAACCACACCAAAAAGAGTATAAGAGGGGACAGAAGGGAGGGTAACCCAGACTGCAACAGTGAAGACACTCGAACATCTACATTTATGGTAAGTGTACACAACTGTACTATGTTCATCGTGTTTCACTGTTGCAGTCATCACTGTAGGGTTGAATCCCAAAGCTGAGAAAAAAGGGTGGTGGTTATAGAGCAGAAGGGGTGGCTAGAAGGCCTTGCAGGACTGCAGAGGCAAAGCCTGCCCTAGATTTAGAGTAAAGAGGGAGATTATAGTGTTTAGAGAAAGTGTGCACTGAACTCCAAGTTGCAGCTTCCAAAATATCTTTGGTAAGGACTCCCCTGTGAAAGGCAGCTGAAGTAGCAGCAGCTCTGGTAGAGTGAGTCCTAATTTTTCCAGGGATTTGCTTTCCATGATGAGAGTAACAAAATCTGATTCCATGAGCAATCCATTTAGAAATGGCCTGTTTTGAAATAGCTTTGCCTTGAGAATTAGCTGCATAAGAAACAAACAGTTGGTCTGTTTTCCGGATATCCTTGGTTCTGTCCAGGTAAAAATGAAGCTGCCTGTGTACATCCAAAGAATGCAAGATCCTCTCCCCCTTATTTTGGGGATTAGGGAAAAAGGTTGGCAAGTGAAAAGTTTGGTTTAAAGTCACTTTAGATACTACTTTAGGCATGAAAGTAGGGTTAGTCCTCAAAGAAACCCTGTCTTGATGAAAAATAATGTAAGGTTCCACAGCCATGAGCGCTTGTAACTCCAAGACTCTCCTGACTGAAGTTAAAGCCAGTAGGATGACAGTTTTCCATGATAGGTACTTTACATCAGATGTGTTAGCGGGCTCAAAAGGTGGCAGAGTAAGCTTTTACAGTACATAATTGAGGTCCCAAGCAGGAATGGGCAGAGTCCTTGGGGGCCTTAAATTCTTTGCCCCTCTGAGATATTGTTTGAGAAGTGGATGTGAAAAAATAGGTGGATGTGTGTTATAATGTGCAGAGATAGCTGAGGCATGTATTTTTATGGAAGAAAAGGATAAACCCTTATGCAACATATCTGTTAGGTACTGTAAAATCAATGGAATATTTGGAATGAGAGGATCAGCTTCCCTAGCCTGCATCCAGGTGCAAAATCTCTTCCATTTTCCTGCATAAGATTCCCTAGTGCTAGGCTGTCTGGCTTCTAAGATAACATCCATAACCTGTTTGGTAAGGGGTGGATTAATTACAGACCCTGAATACGCCAGGCTGCCAGGCTGAGAGTTTTGATATAAGAGTGCAGGACCTGGCCCTGGTATTGAGACAAAAGCTTTGGAATCTGTGGTAGAATCCATGGAGGTTCCTGGGAAAGATTTATCAGTGTTGAGTACCAAAATTGTCGAGGCCAATTTGGGGTCAATAAAATCATCTTTGGTTTGTCCTGTTTTATTTTCAATAACACTCTTGGTAGAAGAGGCAGTGGAGGGAAGGCATACCCCAAAAGGATCCTCCAAATGAGAGAGAGAGCATCCGCTTTCCATGCTAGCTTGTGATATGTTCTTGTGCAAAACATCTGTAGCTGGTAGTTGTGGGGAGATGCAAATAGATCTATGTCCAGGCAGCCCCAGGCTTCTGTAATCATCTTGAATATCTGGGTGTTTAGCATCCACTCATGTGGGTCTGACAAATTCCTGCTCAGATTGTCCGCCAGAGTGTTTTCTTTTCCTGGTAGGAATTGAGCTTGTAGATCCACCTTGCAAGACAGTGCTGTGTTCCATAGAGTCATGACAAGTCTGCAAAGGGGGTAGGAGTGTGATCCCCCCCTGCTTGTTTATGTACCACATCACTATGATGTTGTCTTGTCCTTATCAGTAGCTGCCCTGGCTCTAAAAGATCCCTGAAGGCCATGAGGGCATTCTGTACAGCTAACATCTCTTAAATTGATATGTAGATGCTTCTGATCCTCTGTCCAAAAACCTTGCAGGCCTTTCCCCTGCAAGTGGGCTCCCCATGCATAATCTGAGTCATCCGTGGTTAGCACTTGGTTGGCTGGAGGTAGACTGAAGGTTTTCCCTTTGTTTTGAAGACATGCCATGGCCCACCAACGAAATTCCTTTTGTAGGCAAGGTAAGACAGGAATCACTGTTTCCAGACTGTGACAATGCTGGGACCAGACTATTTTTAGGTACCATTGTATCTTCCTCATATGCAATCTTGCATGTGGTATGAGTAGGATGCAGGAGGCCATGTAACCCAAAGCCTACAGAAATTTTCTTGCAGTTAGCTGAGACATCAATGCCAGGCTCTTGAAAGTTGAAGCCAGCTGCAATTGTTTTTCTGGTGTCAGGAATGCCATCGGGTTGTAGAGTTTAAAAGAGCACCCAGGAAAGTTATCTGTTGAGTGGGTATCAAATTTGACTTTTTTACATTCACAGTGAATCCCAGGCACTTGAGCAGATTCTGAACAAATTCTAGGTGCTGGAGTAATATGTCCCTGCTGTCTGCTTGAATAAGGCAGTCGTCCAGATAAGGGTAAATTTGAATTCCCTTGAGTCTGCAGTAAGCTACCACTGGTGCCAGGCACTTGGTAAAGACCCTGGGCACAGTAGATAAGCCAAAGGGCAGTGCAGAGAATTGGTAATGCTTCAAGCCTGCCTTGAATCGGAGATATCTTCTGCACTCCTGTCTGATAGGAATGTGCAGGTAAGCCTCCTTTAAGTCCAATGTCACCATCCATGCATTTTTGCTCAACATTGGCAGGAGCTGCTGCAGAGTAAGCATCTTGAACTTTGGTATCTCCAGGAAAGTATTTAAGACTGACAGATCCAGGATGGGTCTCCAAGAATTTTCCTTTCTGGGAACTAGAAAGAGTCTGGAATAAAAGCCTTGTCCCGTCTCTGAATTTGGAACTAGTTCTATGGCCCTTATAGCCATGAGGGACCTCACCTGTTTTAGTGCCTCCGCCCATTGATTTTTTGGAAGGTCTGGCCATCCATTTGGTTTTGGCAAGGTGTGGAAGTGGAATTTGTAACCTCTTAAAACTACATCCAGAACCCACTTGTCTTGGGTAATGCAAGTCCAGTTTCAGTGAAAAAGGGAAAGTTTTCCTCCCAGAGGGGCTTCCAGGAGAGAGGATCCTGGAGACATGCAGGGAGAGTCATTGAACCAGTTTCCTATAAGGTTTAGACCTATCCTCTCCACCCCTGGAGGTGGAAGCACTCCATTGTCTAGGCCTATACGAGGCCTGAGCTTGGGCCCTCCCTCTGGGGCACATATATCTGCCCCTCTGAGGCCTGTCCGAGCTGGGAAAGGACCATTTCTTAGCTGGCCAATTTCTGCTGAATCTAGGAGGCTGAACTTGCAAGAAATCCTTAACTGTCTGCATGGATTTTGCTTTATCCTCCATTTTCTTTATAACCTCTTCAGCCTTAGACCCAAATAAAATATCATGTTGAACTGGAGCATCCAGTAATTTTGCATTTACTTGGTCAGGCAAATTTTGTTCCTTTAACCAAGCATGTCTTCTAATGACTTTGCCAGTGGCAGCCACCCTGCAGGAGGCCTCTAGAGCTTCAAAACCAGAGTGTAAAGTTTGTTTCCCCACCTGCTCAGTGGCATGCATTAAATGTTGTAATTCTTTACTGTCTGCACATGCAGAAAAGGTAGACATTTATTGTTTCACAACAGTCAGAAGATATTGCTGATATTTCAACATATGGAATTGACAATTTAAAGCTCTAATAGATAAAGTAGCAGAAGTATTCACTTTTTTCCCCATCTCTCCAAAGCTCTGGAATCCTTCTCTGATGGAATAGGGTTCTTAGCAGTGGTGGCCTTAACACCCTTAGGACCCTGAGAAATGGTCTCTGGATCAGCAGTAGGATTTTTAAACAGAAATTTGTGAGTGTCAGGAACCCTGTAATACCTATCAGGCTTAGCAGGGGCCGGAGGAAAAGAGTCAGGGGTTAAATTAGATTCAGAGAAGACATCATCCACAATATCCAAAATAGGAGGAATAGAAAGGGGTGTATGTTGGGGAAGAAGAAGGAAATCTCTAAGCCTTCTCTTAGATTCTGAGTACTCCTGGCCTTCCCAGTGGAAATGTTCCCTTATATCATGCAAAGTTTCCCCAAAAGAGTAGTCTTCAAGAGGAGAAGCTGAGGGAATGGATTCTTCAGCATCAGAATCCTCATAAGGAGGAAAAGAATAATCCTGTTCAGAGGAAGAGACGGAAGAGATAGATACTTGATCAGAGGATTCATAATCCAACTCTTGTCTTGGCCTTTTGTCTGGAGGGAGATGTGCACCCCTAATCATAGTTAGTAAGTCCTCAGCCATTTTAAGCATTTGTTTTTGAGATTTAGGTCCCGGATCAGAAGGAGCCTGGGCTCGAGTCCTTGATTTAGAAGGTGTCTTTCCCTTTACTTGAAGCTGCGTAGGCCTGAAAACTCCCTCGGAAGCCGGTACCTGCACAGCGGCTCCGGATCCATCTGAGGGAGCATTATCCGAAGGTCCTGCACCTTGACTATCCGAAGGCCTAGTCAGCTCCTCATGGGAGTCCATATCGGCAAGTGGTTCTGAAATGGCCGACGACAGGGGCTGCAAAAGCACCTCACTCACAATGGCCGAACCGGTAGCTGGCTCTAATTGTGAACTGTCGTCTGATTTGGACCTCGGAGGCCTATCCTTATCCTTGAGCCTTTTATGGACTCCGGTAGTCAGACGCGTGTCCGACGACATGTTATAATTAAATCACCGCCCAAAGTAATGAAATTCAAAATCATATCTCCGCTTAATAGTACGTTGATTAAATCTAGCACAAAACCGACAACTAGCTACATTGTAGTCAGGCCCTAGGCAAGGAATACAGTATGAGTGAAAATCATTATGAGGTATTTGCTTCCCACATGAAATACAATTATTAACTTTTTCTGACATTGGACTGGAGCAAGAAAAAAGTTTCCCCAATGGGTACTTAGCTTAGAAAAGAAGAAGGTATTCAGAGTGAAGCACCAAAAATAACAGGAGACAGCTGAACTGCACTTGTGAACTGCTTTCACCGAGCGGCAAGAAAGACTGGAGAACATGGCGTTGGCTGGGAGCTTTATACCCCTGTCGCTCTGACGTCATGGAGGATGAGTTCACAGCTGACGCTGGACCCAGACTTTGGGATTCTGGCCGACCGAGGGCTGCCTGCCGGCAGGAAGAACCCTACAGTGATGACTGCAACAGTGAAACACAATGAACATCTCCCAGATATGCTCTGAATTGTTGCATAACAGTACAAAATATACCGAACCTACAGACATAGCCAACATCCTGGCAGACAGATTCAGTGCTAACTTCTCCCCCACTTTCCCCTCAAAGGAGCAAATGACTATCCCAACTGAATGTACCCTC
The DNA here is from genome assembly GCF_019279795.1 of Protopterus annectens. NCBI lineage: Eukaryota > Metazoa > Chordata > Ceratodontiformes > Protopteridae > Protopterus > Protopterus annectens. The sequence goes on from NC_056726.1 coordinate 1,947,041,072, forward strand.
CCTGACATCACAGATGCACAGGTGAAAGCTGCCCTTTCCAAAGCAAAAAACACAGCATCTATGAGACTGGATGGTGTCCCAGACTGTGTCTTACACAAGCTCCAAGAAGAACTGAACCCTCACATTAAGTCACTGTTCAAACTTAGCCTTACTACAGGATATGTACCCAAAGAATGGCGTACAGCTACAGTAGTCCCACTCCACAAAGGTGGCGCCACAACGGACCCTGGAAACTATCGCCCCATAAGCCTGACTAGTCTGGTCTGTAAAGCTATGGAGTGTATAATCATGGAACTCATAAACAAATATATTGGGAGCCTCCAGACACTGGACCCTACCCAATTTGGCTTTGTTAAGGGCAGATCTTGCCTATTAAACCTAGTTGATTTCTTTGAAACAGTTACCAAAACCATAGATGAGGGCAAGGTAGTCCACACAGCCTACCTGGACCTCGCAAAAGCCTTCGACACAATACCCCACTCGGGCATCATAAATAAGCTTACCAGCTTAAATATCAACCCCTATATCACAAGATGGGTTGCAAACTGGCTCAGGGATAGAACCCACATGGTCAGAATTGCAGGTGCCATGTCCGAATCCAAACCAGTTACAAGTGGCGTCCCACAAGGCTCAGTTCTGGGACCTCTCTTATTTGGTATATACTTCTCTGAGGTTCAGGCTAACACAGGGGGACTATGGCTGACAAAGTTCGCAGATGACTGCAAACTGGGAGCCATAATTGACTCTCCAGCTGACACAAGCATCCTCCAAAAGGGTCTCGCGGAGATGGATGCTTGGTGCCAGAACCACGGCCTCAAGCTAAATGCTAAAAAGTGCATAGTCATCCCCTTTGGGAAAAACAAAGTGCCCACAAATTACCACATAGGTGGTAATCCATTAAGTATGGAAGAAGTAATTAGAGATTTGGGGACCAACGTAGATAGTAATCTCTCCTTTGATAATCACTTTGCCAAAGTTGTTAGAAAGACCTTCTATATAACCCACCTTATCACAAAAGGGTTCGCATCTAGATCAAGAGAGGTCATTGCGCCCCTCTACTCATCACTCATCAGGCCCATAATTGAATACAATGCCCCTTTTGGGATGTACCTTACCCGACACCTGCAGCAACTGGATAGATCCCAAAAATACCTCACCGAGAGGATCATGGGCTACAAACAGATGTCCTGTGCAGCTCGACTAAAGAAACTCCAGCTCTACTCAGTTGCTTACCGCCTACTCAGAGGCGATCTATGCCTGACGTACAAAGCCATGTCTAACCCAGAATTAATGGACATGCTCCACCTCAAAAAAATAAAAATCCCTTAGAGCTCGACAGAGGCACAGTGAACTAATCTTAAAGGGCTACCTTCTGGGACCTACTATACAGAGGCACAGTAGGCTAATCTAATAGGGAGGCAAAAGCCAAATACACTCGGGCTAGGCTTATAAATGCCCTAGGGCAGATAGCCTAGTATCTACCTATGAACCTAGATGTGTGGCTGTCCTGTTTTAGTGGGATAAACAAGGAGTTCCACTGTCTGGTGACACAGGATGAGTACAGCGAGTCTCCAGCTGTATTACAGGATTTGAAACTTTTTAGTAGGCTCTGATTACCTGAGCGATGGCAACATGGTGGGGAGTAGTGCTTAAGAATGTTTTGCAGAGAAGGCATGTATGTGGAGAGTGTATTATTTTGTGGGCAATCTGAAGCTGAGTGAATGCAAAGTGATTATGTAGTTCTGGCCATTTGAGCTTCTTTAGTGTTAAACAGTGGTGTGTACCATAGGATGCATTAGCTGAAGATTTGGCAATTTTGTTAAAGCATACCTCTAATTTTATTTAGTAGAGTGGCTTGAATGTTGGCTAATATGGGTGATGTATAGAGAAGGGAGGGGAGAAGAAAAGAGTAAAAAGAAAAGAAAGGCTGGACAAAAGCACATTTAAGTCAATAGGTTTTATTATTAGGCTGCTGGGGTGGAGATGGGTTTGGGGTGTAAAGTGCACTGATTACAACATATGTACAACTGAAATGTTTTCTTTTACTTTTTGCATAGATGACTTTCTGGATTAAGGCCCTTGGCTTAATCTAATGCCATTTTTTTTTTGCGAATAGAAATGGGTTTTAAAATTGAGAGATCACAGTGTTTTTTTAAGAAAAAAAAGAAGTTATGTACTCACCATAACATTCCATGTGCGTTGTCCATCTCAACCATTATTCTCACTGATGGGGATTCGGATCTGATGTGTCAGATCTGTCTCGGCCTTTCCAATACCTCGATCTCTTCAGCAAAGCTCGTGGGTCTCCTTCCCTACCCATAATCCAGTTCCCCAACTTCCTCAGATCTTGTCTGCCCTCTCATAAAGGAAAATAACCTATACCGTGGATATGATCCTTTAGAGGTCAAAGTCAGTATCTCTGAGTCTGTGGCTATCCATAAATCCACTGTCCACTAGGTCTCCCAGGAGTTCTGGAAGGGGGTATGGAGGGTGGCTTGTGAGAATACATGTTGAGATGGACAACATACGTGGAACATTACGGTGAGTACATAACTTCGTTATGTGTTGCTGTCAATTTTGCCTTTATTCTCACTGATGTGACTGCATCTGAAGCAACCGAATTCCTGGGTGGCTCATGGAAGAATATTCCTCAGAACCATAGAACCAAACAAAGCTCTACTCCTGGAGGCCAAATCCAGTTTGTAATAAGTAATAAAAGTAAGAGGTTTTGCCCATGTAGCTGCAGCACAGATATCATCCCAGGGTAACCTTGCTTGAAAGGCTGCAGATGTAGCTACTGATCTGGTGGAATATGCCTTGACAGGAAAAGGAAGGGGCCTGTTTTTAGAACTGTAGATGTTGGATATGCATAGAGTGAGGCATCTAGATAAGCTAACTTTTGACACTGGTTGACCTTTCTTAATCTCAGAGTGACGTAAAAAGTTGGTATGATTTCCTGAAACTTGAAGTTCTGTGCAAGTAAAAATGTAATTGCCTATGTACGTCCAGAAGATGCAGAGAATATTCGCCTGTTTTGGAAATTAGGGAAGAACACTGGTAGCTCAATAGATTGATTTAGTTGACACAACTTTTGGGAGAAATGAAGGATTAATGGGTAAGGAAACTTTAGCTTTATGAAAAAACTGAAGTAAGGGTGACTGGAAGACAAGGCCTGTAATTCCAAGATTCTTCTGTCTGAGGTAAAGCCAACAGAAAGAGTGTTTTTCAAGACAAAAACTTCAGATCACATGTGGCTGAAAGTTCAAAGGGGGAACAAATTACATTCATTAATATAAAATTTAGATCCCAAGGATAAGATGGATCCTTGTATAATCATACAAGGATTGGTCTAATCATAGTTGTCCCTTTCAGAAAGGCCTTACAGAGCCTGTGTGACATTGACAGCACAGCCATTCTCTCTCACATGGAAATTTGAAATTGCTGCTAGTTGGACTCTAACAGCAGAAGCACCTTCATGAAAAAGTTTGGTTAGAAATTCTAGTGTAGACTATATGGGTGCAAAAAATGGATCTACCTGGTTATCAGTTGCCATATTACGAACCTGTTCCATTTACTCTTGTATAACTTAACGCATAGAATTTTATGGGAGGCCAATAGAATATGTTTTATCGGAGAGGACAGATGTGGAAACCTGGCAATCAAAGGAACTGTAGCAGCCAAGCTGTCAAGTTGAGGTTCTGAAGGTTGGGATGTGCCATTCCTGGCAGATGCATCAGTAGATCTGGAGCCAGGTCCAGAATCCATGGTTTGTCCTGAAGATGAGGCTGTAGAAAGGGAAACCAGATTTAGCAAGGCCAATAAAGTGCAATCAGGACTACTGTGGTCTCCAACAGATTTGCTTTCTGTAACAATTTGGGAATCAAAGGAATTGGAGGGAAGGCATATAGGAGTCCCTGAGGCCAATCATGAACAAGTGCATCCCTTGATGACTCCCCCCGAACAGGAGGGATCAGGGCAAAGTAGTTGCTGCATTTGGTATTGGTGGGGTGAAGCAAAAAGGTCACAGCAAGACTGTCCTTATTTCCAGAAAATGTCTTCTGCTACTTTCTGATTGAGGGACCACTTGGCCCATGATATGGCCCTGCTCAATTTGTCTGCAATCACGATGGATTTCCCCAGGATGTGCACTGCAATCAGAAAGCGGTTGGAGGACGTTGCCCATTGCAAACCCTCAGAAATTCTCGACAAAGGGGATAAGATCTGGTTCCCCCTTCTTTGTTTATATACCAGACTACAGACATATTATATTGCCTGATTGAATTGCTATTGTTCCTAGAGGGAGAGTGTCCTGAAATGCCTGCAATGTCAAGAGCACTGCCCTCATCACTAGGATGTTTATGTGCAAGTGAGCCTTGTGTTCTTGCCAGGTGCCTTGGACCATTTTCCCTAGATAAAGCCCTCCTCCCATCTGGGAAGTGTCCATGGTCACCATGGCTTGGAGTTGAGAGGGTAAAGGGATGGCCTTGATATACAGAAGGACAGTAAATCCACCACTTGAGATCCTTTTTGCAGGAATCGGTTATGAGAATTTTGTGCACCACTGGTAACTCCAGGATTAAAAATTGTGTGGAAAGTAATCAATGAAGAATCCTCATATGTAGTCGAGCTACAGAAACTAGTACGACAGATGCTGCCATCTTCCCCAGAACCTGTAACACTTGTTTTGCAGTGGCTTGAGTTTTTCTGATTAATAGTTTGACATGAAGATTTGCAGTGGCTTGAGTTTTTCTGATTAATAGTTTGACATGAAGATGAAGATAGTGTACTCTGTTGTGAGGGAGTCTTGCTATCAGTGTGGTTTTATCCATCTCTCCTCTTATGAAAATTAAATTTTGAGATGGCTCTGGAATCATTGGCATCTCAGGTGAGCCACCACTACTGTCATGCATTTGGTTAACACTTTAGGGGCTGTAGTGAGACCAAAGGGCACAGCTCAAAATTGGAAGTAACTGGCTCCTAGTCGGAAGCGCAAAAACCTTCTGGACCATCTTTCCATTGGAATATAGTAGTACGGATCTTGAAGGTCTACGGAGCACATCCAGTTGTCTTTTTCCAGGAATGGAAGTATCAACCACAGCATCACTATCCGGAACTTAGCTTGTTTCACCAATTTGTTGAGATCCAAAATGGGTCTCCAGTCCCCGGTTTTCTTTTGAACTAAAAAAAATCTTGAGTAAGTCATGGATCCTCTCTGGTCTGCGGGGACTTCTTGGATGACTCTTTCTTAGCAACTTTTGGATTTCTAATGTTGCTTGTTCCCTTTGACTTGGTGGAATGCCTAGGAAAGATTTTGTTTTTGGGATAGGGGAGAGAGAAGGGAATGATGTAACCCCTGGATATTATGCCCTGCACCCACTTGTCATTGGTTGTCTTCTGCCAAGTTTTTTGGTGCAGTGACAATCTTCCCCTGACCACCTCCAGAGGCAAGCAGTTGGGCACTCCTTCAGGAGCGCTGAAAGGGTCTGCCAAAGAAAGGTTCCCTAGAGCCCTGGTTCTGCAGGGCTCCTCTGCTGCGGAGGCAGCATCTTCCATTATTGTTCCCCCCTCTGCCCCTGGGGGTACTATCACCCTGTGTGTCCTGGTAAGACCTTTAAGACTTCCTGAACCACATCTTCCCACTACCACTCTGACCCTTTAGATATGGTCTGGTGGATGTGGAAAAACATACTCCAACAGCAGTGTCTTACCCTCCTGCTCACACCGGGTTGCGCATTTCCTTAACCTTGGGCCCAATGAGAGATGAGCCATCAAAGGGATCATTAACAAAGGGAAACTTAAAGGGCTCTGCAAAATCACAGAGGTGCATCCAGGTCTTCCTACTAATAGAGATGACTGAATCAACTGCCCTACTCGCTCCATCTGCTGCATATGAAATGAGTCTCATGGATGAGATGACTACAGAATTGAGGGTAGCATGCTGTGCATTGATCTTATATGCTACCGTACCAGCTACAGCTCTGTGGAGGGAGTCTGACAGCTCTTTCAGCAGGTCCCTCTGAAGTTTGGTGAAATGAGTAAGATAGTTCAGCAATCACTGTGTAAAAGCTGCTGATGAGAAGATGCTCTTTCCATATCTATCCATGGTCCTGGAATCCTTATTAGGAGACTGGATATAGGAACTGGTCTTGGAAAGTTCCTTTTTCATGGCAGCCGCCATGTCCATGGCATCCACTGTTACTCCCTTGGTGAGAAAGGCTTGGTCTTTGGGTGCTGTAATGTACTTATTTGGCCTCCTAGGAGTGGGTTCCATGGAGTCCGGGGTCTCCCAAAACTTCCAAGAGATTAACTGAATAAGCTTGTAGGAAGGCGGTGTCACCCAAGAGGTTAAAGAACGAGAGCCGAAGGCCTTCAGGTATACAGACTCCTCAGCTGAAGGGGATGAGGACTACCAGTCACCTCTCTGTTTTAAAATTCTAGGATGTCTCCAAAGGAGATGTCCTCAGGAGGCAACCGATGGGACCCTTCCACAACGTCGGTCAGTATCTGAAGTGATGGACTCTTCAGGGGAGTCCAGATGCTTCCTCTTGCATGGTCTTTTCCAAGGGACTTCCTCAGTGGGGTACTCTGGGGAAGTTTTGGAAGAGGGGGTGGGGGGAGCTCCCTGGGGAACATCCTGAGGCCTTGGATCCCTGTGGTCCTGTAGATGGAGGTGATGAGGTAAAGACACTCAAGCCAATGAGGGAGGAATCTCTGAAGGGGACTGTGCCTGAGACTGAGGAGCAGTTAACACACTGACTTGACAACACAGATGTTGGTGCCAAAAGAACCCTCGGAGCAGGAGACGGAAGGTACGAAGGTGAAGTGGGAGCTGAATCCATCAGCACCAAGGCCCCAAAGGAAAGGGTCAGATCCCAGGAGATCAGAGCCAGCTCTGAGGAGTTGACCAGTGAGTGTTGTCTTCCACAGGTCTCCTGTTCTGACTGGATGGAGATGCTTGGGGTAGACACCAGATTCAGGGAGGCAACATGCTCCAGACCCGATAGAGACACCAGCTGGATATTGGAGTCTTCTGGCTCCAAAACCAAAGGTTGGATAAGTGGAGGTGTAGGCACCAAAGGGCGAGTGAGACTGATCGGACTCTTTAGGGCTTGGATCCAAAAGCAGCTTGGCTAAGACAAGTGCCTTGAGAAGCCTCTGCACCACCCTATCCACATCTTTATCTGAAAGGCTCCTAGCTGACCTAGTCGACAATGTTGGAGATCTGGATCTAGCTAAGGAAGGTGAAGGGAGTCGAGATATAATCAGCTCCAAGGATGGAGATCGGCTCCGATAACGGTACTTGTCAGGTAATGGGTCTTTCAGACCCAAAGGATCAGCTGATGTTTTCAGAGCCAAAGACTCTATGTGCTCCAAAGAAGTCCCTGCTCCAGTTGATGCCTGCTCTGTGGGTGCTGTCAGAGCAGACTTTTTGGGTAGTTTTGCTCTCGGCTCCGAAGATGATCTCAGAGCTGACGAAGGCTGTTTTCCTGCTCTCTCTGAATTGTCTGATTTTGGAGAGAAGGAATCAACGGAAATAGCCTCAGTGAATGGGGTTGTTAATAACCCCTTCAAAATCAATTTATTTTTCCATTCCATTAAGGATCTCTGATTAAAGGCAGGACATATGGAACAGGACTCTTGTAAAGGAAGAGGCTCCAAACAGTATACACAAAGTGTGAGAATCATTGAGGGGAATCTTTTTGCTATACTTCTCACACTTCTTAAATCCTAAGGGTTTACTTTCTTTTTGAGACATTCCTGCTAACAAAGAGAAACAAACAGCTCAAGTAGGTAAAGAAGGAGAAATTCACTTTTATTTATTTTTTTTAAACAACAACAAGGGGGGGGGGGTGAGTCCTCTAACTTAAACGGACTTGGTTAACTGCCCTCTAACTTAAACAAACAGTAACCAGAATAGACAAGGAAGTAAAAGTGTATCAAAACTGCCAGCACAAAAACAGTTAAGAAAAATATAAGAATAGCCCTCTAACTTAAACTAACTCTAATAGAGGGAAGGACTTTAAGTATATGCTAGCCAACAGTAATTACTACAATACAGATAAGTGAAGAAAGGTAAGCAAAGACAAGGAAATATCAGATAACTTAGCCTAGAGCTTGCTAAAAGATCTTTCTTGCAGTGGCAATTAATTGAAAGGTCTGGACATCATTTACTGAGACAAAAAAAGAAGTTATGTACTCACCATAACGTTCCATTTGAATAGTCATTTTTCATTTGTTTTCAACCTGTGGGTTCCTTGATCCGAGTCGACCGCATATCCAGCATCTGATAATGCTCCTGTCTCCTTCCTCCCTTCAGATCAAGTTTGCTGCCCAATCCAGTACCATCACTCGGGCCCAAGAGAGATTTGTCCGTATGAGAAACCAATAAGGATAAGAGGCACCCTTACGGTGTCCACCTCCATTATTCTTATGAGGAACCAACAGTTCACACAATGCTGGGGGAAGGAGGGAGAGATGGTTGAAGACAAATGAACTACTCAGATGGAATTTTATGGTGAGTACATAACTTATTTATCTGAAGTAGTTGTCTTCATTTGGTCTTCAACCTGTAGGACAGAGTCCCCAGCTACCAGACACCTGGGAGGTCCTCATGGAAGGATATTCCGGAGCACGGCAGAGCCAAAGGATGCCCTATTTTCTGGATATGGTATCCAATTTATAATGTAAGATGAAGTATGGGATGAGGGTCAAGTGGCCGCAGAACAAATATCTAATGAAACTCTGGACCAAAAAGCTCTAGACATGGCCATAGACCTGGTGGAATGCACTTTCACCTGACTTGGCGGAGAAATCCCCCTGGCTGAATACGCCAGAACGATACATTGAGAAATCCAATGGGCGATGGCAACTTTAGAGATTGGTTTCTCTAAAAAGGGTTTGGAGTAAGAAATGAAAAACTGGTCAGATTTACAAAAGGTTTTTGTCCTGTGCAAGTAGAAATGTTACTGTCTGTGCACATCTAGTAAACGCAATTTGCATTCTCCCTTGATTTGAAAATTTGGAAAGACCGGGAAGTTGATTACCTGATTAATGTTGAACTCTAAAGCTATTTTAGGTAGAAAAGATGGATTAGTATGCAAAGACACCCTGTCCTTATGAAAAATCAAATAAGGGGCTTTGACTGACAGAGCTTGATGTTCCGAAACTCTCCTGGCAGAAGTAATGGCAACCAGAAAAGCAGTCTTTTAGGACAGAAATTGCATAACCACTGAAACTGCAGGTTCAAAGTGAGGCGAGACTAAGGCCTGAAGTACTAGGGTAAGATCCCATGGTGGTGTAGGGTCCTTTATTGGGGGTCGAAGAAGAAAGGTACCTTTGAGGAAGGCCTTACAAAGCTTTGAAGATGCTAAAGAAGCCATACTATCTCCCACATAATTAGAAATTGTCAGAAGTTAAACTTTGACTGTAGAAAAACTGTCACCTTTTTGAAAAATTCCAACAATGCAGAAACTGGAGCCATGAAAGGATCTAATGCATGCTGCGAGGCCCAGATAAAAAAATGTTTCCATTTGCTGGAGTACACTTTTCTGGTGGAAGACTTATGAGCTGCCACCAAAATTCTTTTGACAAGAGAGGATAATCCAGGAGTCCTGATTATTATGGGAACTGGAGCAGCCAAGCAGTGAGCTTTAGACTGTCCAGGTCTGGATGGGGAATCCCTGAGGGATGAGATATGAGATCTAAAACTGGATCCAACGTCCATGCTGGAGCCACCAGATGAGACCTCAGAGAGGGAAACCAGACTTGGCGATGCCAAAATTGGGCAATGAGTATAATTAAGCTCCCCAGCCTGCAAGCTGCAAGGAATTAAGGGAAGAGGAGGATAAGCATACAGAAGACCGGGGGGGGGGCAAACACGGATCAGAGCATCTCTGGGAGCTACCCCCTCAGGGAGATTCAGAGCAAAGAACTCACTGCATTTCATGTTGGAAGGAGAGGCGAATAGATTGCAGCAAGGCTGACCCCATTTGTGAAAGATCTGTTTTTCTACTGAAGGATTCAGAGACCACTCATGAGGCATCAGAATAGATCTTCTGAGCCTGTTTGCTAGAATGTTGGACCTCCCTGGAATGTGCATTGCCACCAGAAACAGCCGGTGGAGATCACCCATTCCCATGCTCTCATGGCCTCACAACATAGGGGATATGATCTGGTTCCCCCGTTTGTTGATGTACCAGACCACCAACATATTGTCTGTCTGGATAGCAACCTTTCCTGAAGAAAGATGGGCATGGACAGCCTGCAACGCTAGAAGCACTGCCCTCATCTCCAGGATGTTGATATGCAAATTGGTCACATGCCTTGAACTGTCCTTCCTGAGCAGTGCCTCCCCACCCACCCCAGCTGGGAGGCATCCGTAGTCTAATGGGAGAAAAGGATGTCCCCAAACCAGGTCCGAGGAATGAATCCACCATCAAAGAGAGATTCTACACACTTGAGAGATTCGGACAGGGTGAGTCAATGGAAGATCTAACAGGGACCATTGTACTGAAAGGGTCCACTGAAGGATTTGCATGTGAAGATGCGCCAAGGGCAAGAGATTGATCATGGCCAACATGGACCCCAACGAATTTAATACTATTTCCACTGTCAGAGACTGAGTTTGAAGAATGCAAAGAACATGTAGATTCAGACTATGTATCCTGTCTGGAGTAAGAAACACTTTGGTTAGAATTATGTCTAATCATGTCCCAATGTAGTCTAATGTTTGGACTGGGGTCAGAGATGATTTGTTGAGATTGATGGTAATTCTTAACCTCTGGGCTAGAAGAACAAAAAAAATCCCTTGCTTGACAAAGTTGATACCTGGAAGGGGCAGCGAGGAGCCAATCGTCCAAGTATGGAAATACCTGAATGCCCTGGAGTCTCAGGTGAGCTGCTACTACTGACATCACCTAGGTAAACATGCGGGGGCTGTGGCGAGACCAATGGAGAGCACTCTAAAATGATAATGATTGCCTCCTAACCAGAAGCAGAGAAACCTCCGAGGATGTCTGTCCATCTTGATATGATAGTACGCATCCTGGAGGTCAGTTCAGCACATCCAATCATTCTCCTGCAGGAAAGGCAGGATAGATTGATAGGTGACCATCCAGAATTTCGCCTTGGCCACAGACAGGTTCAATGTGGATAGATCCAAAATGAGTCTTAGGTCCCCTGTTTTCTTTGGCACCAAAAAGAACATGGATTAAATACCTGATCAGGAGTGGTCTAGGGGGACAGGTTGGATGACTTGCTTTCTTAGCAGCTTTGCAATTTACAGTACTGCATCCTCCTTGTGGGTGTTTGGAACATTCAGGAGGTGTTTGGGCAGTGGAGGTGGCTTGAGGAAGGGGATTGACTAGCCTCTGGATATAATTCGCAACACCCAACGATATTTTGTGATGGACTCCCACTCTGTTAGATGCAATGATGGATGGCCCCCGACTGCCTCTAGAGACAAGCAGTCGGGTAACCCTTCAGGGTTGCTGAGCAGATCTGTCCAAGAACGGTTCTCGAGACCCGTAATTTCTCGGACCCCCTCTGCCTCTAGGGTGAAGTCTATCAAATCCCCCTCTGCCCCTAGGGAAAGGTGAGTCCTGAGTGTCTTGGGGAAAATTCTGAGATTTCCAAAACCACATCTTCTTGGTCCCTCACTGATTCCCAGAGAAGGATCATTGAGGGGCCGAGAAGTGGATCCCGACAGCAAACAGTCTTCCCATCCTTCTCACTCTGAACTAAAGTCTCATGTACCGACTTCCCAAACAGGGAAGAACCATTGTATGTGGCATTGGTAAATGAGGTCTTGAAAGGTTCCGAAAACTGACAGAGCCAGAGCCAAGAGTGTCTCCTGATGGCAATGCCTGTACCTGCTAACCTAGAAGGTCCTTCGGTTGCATGGGAGAGGAGGCGCATACAGGTGTTCACAACTGAGTGGCCATACGAGTGGAGAATATCTTCTTGTCCTCCACCAACATTGACTCCGGGGTCAACTCAGCAATCTCCTTAACTAGGTCTTGCTTCAGCTGAATCAAATGTGCCATGTAATTCAGTGGTGAACAGAGAAGGTCGCTGAAGCATACACCCACTTCTCAAACTGGTCCATCACTCGACTCTCGGTCAGAAGAGCGGACCGTAAAGCTCTCCTGAGTGAGCTCCTTCCTAGTGGCAGCTGCCACCACCATGGCATCAATGGGGGATCCCTTATTCCAAAATAATCTGTCTGTGGGGGGCTCAAAACCTTATCTGGACATTTGGGAATGGGCTCTACCATGTCCGGTTCCTTCCATGCTCGAGATATAATGAGATCCACTAAGGGATCTGTGGGAGGGGACACCCAGGAAGTAGAGAGTCCTGCACCAAATGCCTCGAGGAACACCGATTCTCCCAAGGTAGGTTTCTGGGCAGACCACCCCCTCGCTGGCAAAGGAGTTCCATGATGTCTCTGAAGGAGACATCCTTGGGGGTGACTAGGGGGGAACTTTCCCCTTCCTCCAAATTGATGTCTTCAGTGAGAGAGACTGGCGGGGAGTCTAAGTGCCTCTTTTTGCACATACGTTTGCAAGGGAACTCCTCAGTGGGGATCTCTGGGGAGGACTCATCAACATCTTACTGTTCCCAAACAGAAGCATCCTAAGGCAAAGTGGTGGCAGGGTGTCCCTGCGATGGCATAATGGCCAGAACTGCACCAGAAACAGAGGGAGTCGGGGCAGAGTCCAAAGACGAGATGGTCAAGGGTCTTGAAGAAATCGAGAGTACTCTCTCCAACACATCGAAAGCCAAAGGGGAATGGAAATCCTGAGAAAGGATAATAGGAGCCATCATCTTCTGACCAGATGGAGGAGTCAGAGCCAAACCTTCAGGTGCCAAGATACCAAGGGGATGGCTCCACTCCAACATACTCGGAGCAGACACCAACCTCTCGAATCCAACACAGAGGCTACAACTCTGAGAGCTTGTCGGATCCGAGCTAGTCAGATCTAACTTGCTCAAGGCCATTGGCCAGTGTCAATGTATAAGCTACCATCGGTGCCAGCCCCTTGACACAGAAAGTCCTGGGATCCAAGGGCACTGAAACAGAAGGTCGGATCTGAGAAAGAGTAATTGGGTGAAAAAGGTCTGTGTGCTCCTCACTCCAGAGGGAGAGGGGACAGGCAAGACTCCCATCTGTTTCTGGGTGTGGAAGAACTTCTGCATCATCCTATCCATCTCTGCTTTGCTAAGGCTACAGGTGGTGCTGGAGGAAGAAGTAACTGACACCAGCCTAGAGAGGCGGTGAGGAGAAGCCTGAACAGGCGACCATATCCGGAGCTCCTCTATCCCCGGAGAAAAATGAGGGGAACGGAGTTGGGGAGACTCCGGTCTCGGGGCCGATATAATCTTTGGTGGCATGCTGGCCGAAGCCAAGCAATCTGGGGATTTGTTATTTGGCCTATCCCTTTTAGACGCTTTATCTTCACCCCGGACCTCTTGGTGGAAGTGTGAGTCCCAGAGGCCGGAGAAGAGGCAGGGGCAGAATCCAGAGGCACAGGGACTTGAGTCCCTAAAGAGGGAAGAAGGCCCTTAAGAATGAGTTTGTCTCTCCTGTCCTTAAGTGCCCAGGGATTAAACTCAGCACAGATGGAACAGGAGGTTTGGAGATGGGCTGCCTCAAGACACACTACTCACAGTGTGTGCCCATCAGCTGGGGAGAGCTTATGGGCACACTCTGTACATTTTCTGAAGCCGGGTTTGGGAGTATCAGACATGTCCCAACCTCAGGCCCAGCACATCTCAATCACACAGACCACACACTCAAGGGGAAAAAAAGTGAGAGAGAGTTTTTTTTTTTTTTTTTTTTTACACCGACAGAAAATGTGAAGGGGACGTAGAAGGTAGAGAGAAAAAAGGGAGATTTACAGCAAAAACAGCACTCACCACAAACTTTTATCGCAGAGAGCTCGGATCATGATGCGGACATGTAGTGTGGCAAACAACATCTGAAGGGAGGAAGGAGACAGGAGCATTATGGGTAAGGGGAGGAGCTTTGAGCTTGGATCAGATGATGGATATGCGGCTGAGTCAGATCTGATACAGATCTGGGAACCCACAGGTTGAAGACCAAATGAAGACAACTACTTCAGATCAAAAGTTATAGCCTCACCTTAGTAATAGATCCATGTTGTCTGTTTCTGTCTGGTTCAACCTGTGGGTTTATAGGATTAGATCCTGGCCAGTTTCCAAGATTTCAGCTCAACGAGCTATGTCTCCTCTACCCATAACCAACCACTTTACTAGAACTACATCAAATCAAGTTTACCCCTTTCTCTGCTTAAACTTTCAGACATAGTCTCCAAGAGATGAAAAGCCAAAAGGCCAAGGATTCAAAGAAAGAAGGAAGGCACAGTCTCCCCGGTTTGTCATCTCTGAGATAACAGAATAACCAAGAATGCTGGGGGCAGGTGATGGTTAAACCAGACAGCAAAAGACAACACAGATCTATTGTTATATTGAGTACATAACTTTCATATCCGATGCTGTCCTTTCCATCTTTCAACCTGTGGGACAGATTCCCCAGCCACATAACACCCTAAGGCAGTCTCATAGAAGGATATTATGCAATGCTGTGGAACCAAACAAAGCTCTAGACCTGCAATGGATATCCAATTTGTAGTAGTACACGGTGTGACAACCCACCCAAGATGCAGATGCACAAATGTCATCCAATGCGGCTCTGAACATTGTAGAAAAAGCCATAGGTCTGGTAGAATGCCTTTTGGATTTGTGACAGAACTTTCCCCTTCAAACCATACCTGAAGGAAATACAATCAGAAAACCATTTGGACAAAGTAACCTTGGATACAGGAGCATCCACACGAGACTTACAGAACAAGATAAATAATTGATTACATTTTTGAAATAACCTTGTCATATCCAAATAAAACCTCAACTGCCTATGGACATCAAGACAGTGCAGATTTTCATCCCTGTTAGAAACTTTGGGAAAAAAAGACTGGCAGACGAATGGTCTGATTCAAATTATTTTCTGATATCACCTTAGGCAGAAAAGTAGGGTGCAGTCTGAGGGAAAATCTGTCTCGAGGAAAGACCAAATAAGGAAGGAAAACAGAGAGGGCCTCCAGCTCTGGACACACATGTGGCAGAGATAATGGCCACCGAGAAAGTACAGTTTTGTACCTACCATAAATGTAGATGTTCGAGGGCTATATTATTTCAGCCGGCAGGCTGTCCCCCTCGGTCAATTCCAAAGTCTTGGTCCCCGGTCAGGTTGTTGTCGTACTTCTTCTGCTTCAGAAGGCTAGAGTATAAAAGACACAAGACAGCCGACTCTTCCTTTCAGTCTTTCTTGCCCCAGATGTCAGGTGCCCCAAAAGGAAGGCAATACATACATCAAGTGGGGAAGGAGGGTGGGGAAACCTGCACTGCAAGCTGTAAGCCCTCTCATCGGTACTATACGGAACTGGGTTGAGCTAGAATGTGGTAGTGTTTGTGAGAGGTATGTACAGAACTCCAAGTGGCTGCCTCCAAGAATAACAAAACGTATGCAGTGACCAATCCACTTGGAAATGGTCTGTTTAGTTACAGGTTTCCTGACCCCCCCAGCATAGGAAACTAGGAGTTGATCTGATTTTCTGAAGGATTTGGTTCTGTCCAAGTAATAACGTAGCTGCCCTATGGATGTAAAAGAGTGAGCAGCCTTTCCCCTTTGTTTAAGGCTACCCTAGATACCACTAGGCATAAAGGAGGAAGGGTTAGTGCACTTGGGAAACACCGCCATGAGGGCCTGTAACTTCGATACTCTACGAGAGGCCCATTTTATGGAGTAAGTTGGAGAGAGCTTTCTAGTAGATTGTTCTGCGTCCAGCAGTAGAGGGTGAGCAGGGGCCACGGAGGAGGAGTGTGTTATCCGCTCTACTTTCAAAAAACCTTTTGGGCAGTAGAACTGACCGAGTGTCCCATGTGAAGGAAAGAGCGTCCACTTTCCAGTCTGTGAATACGTGGGATGTAGCTTCCATTTCGTGATTGTCCTGGATGCAGGAATTCTCTGAGCAGCTGGATTGCAGCTTTTCTTTTGGGGGCATCTGACCTGTCCTTCATGTGCTCCCAAGAGGCGTAATTCTGAAGCGTCTGTGGTATACTTGTGTAGCTTTAGGTACCATTGTAGTTTCCTCATGTGCTTTTTTGCATGGGATTGGTGTTTGTGTCCAAGTTGGCACCAGGGAAGGTTATTTTCTGAGGGTGGTGGTTTGATTTCTGTCCCAGAGAAAGCAGTAAGCGGTCACATATGCCAGGTGTTTCAATGCGTGTTTGTTTGCTGTCCGCTTGAAAGGCAGTCGTCCAGATAAAGGAGTAAATTTGTATCCCTTGAAGTCTGCAATAATAATATGCCAGCCAGGCACTTGGTGAAATAAAGAGGCAGTAGATAAAGCTAAAAGGGCAATGCAGAGATGCCTCCTTGAGGTCCAATGTTACCAGCCAAAACCCCTTGCCCAGCATGGAAGGAGTTGCTGTAATGTTGATTTTGTGGTAGGTTTGGCATGCCTCTCTTTTTGAAGAGGAAATGAGGGAGTCATTGAGTCTGTTTCCTGTACTGCTGTGCACTGCGCCACCACCTCTTGGGTGCTGGTGATTGCCTGCCATTGTCTGCCTCTGTAGGACTCTCTTGTTCCCCCTCTCGCCTGTATCCGCATATCTGCCTCTTTGGGTTGGTTGAATTCAGTTGTTGGAAAGGACAATTCCTTGATTCCTGCTGAACCTTGAACCTGTGAAGAAAGCGTCATATGAAACTGGGTTTAAGGCCCTCCTCATGGCTAGGGTGGGGTGTAAACGAACTGATGAGAATTAGGTACCTGTAATACCCGATCGGCTTGCTGGTGCAAATCAGGATTAAGGCAGGGCTCCAGTAGCATCATTTTTCTGAGTCTGAAAAGTCTTGGCCTTCCAGTGCTCTCTGCTCCAGGTTTCAAAGCGAAAAATCCCAAAGGAAAAATCCTCAGGAGGGAGTTTCGCAGGATCTCTGCTCTGCATCCGAGATCTCTCGAAAGGGGAATAACAGTTGTTCTTCAATGGATGAATGTTCTGATAAAGTGGATTCACTTGCAGAGTAGGAGAATCCTGGAGCCTTTTAAGCATGTGCTTTGACATGGGCCCAGGTCTTGGGCCTTGGGACGGCCATGAGCCCTAGTAGTGGCTTGGCTGATTTTAGTGAGTGAAGGCCTTGATAGAGAAAGATGAGGCCTTATCCACATTGGTAGGCTCGGCATGAGCAGGGGCTTGGTTGTAGTCTGGGGAAAGGGAGAACCAGCAGCGGTCTCGAAGAGAAGACCAAGCAAGAGGAGTGTGTGAGTAGTGAGGACCAAAGGCGTGTCTCACGTGAGAACCGGACGGGTTGGAGCTTGTTCCGCGTGGTGGTGTGATTCCATCATGGCGGTCCTGGTCCTTTTTTTTCTAGACATAAGCGGTAGTCGGAGTATCAGCGAGCATTTTTATAATTAAACGCTTACCAAAATAGTGTTGGCCGAACTCCGCCCGCTCCGGCAATGAATCTTGTTATTGAAGGTAGCACAAAAAGGGCCCAAAGGCAGGGAGCCGGTCTGGGCCCAAACAAAGGTATACAAAGGAATGGAAAAGAATTACAATCCTTATGCTTTTTTTGCTTCCCACAAGAAATCAAATTATTAGGTTTTTCTCAGAAAAAGATTCCCGAGCGAACAAGAACTCCAAAGACTTGGTTCAAATTTTTTGTAATTTTCTCCTTATTAACTGACACTTGCGATTCAGGAGCTCGGGCACAGCTGTAAAAGACTGAAGAAGATGGCGACGGGGCGGTTAAATACTCTAGCGCCATTGGTCGGCTAAAGAGTCACCTTAACCGGCCTTGGACCCGACCTTTGGAATTGCCCGACCCGAGGGACGCCATCGGGCTGAAAGTCGGCCGACATACTGGCTGTAATAGAGTCTTCCATGACAACAATTTCATATCAACAGTAACAGTGGGCTCAATAGGATTCAGCCAGCACCTGAAGCATAAAAGGTAAGTCCCAAGGCAGAACAGGGTCTCGTATAGGACAAAGTAAAAAGTTTCCTTTAAGAAAGGCCTTAGAGATCTTAAGGGTGGCCAATGGCACATTATCCCTATAATTGTGAAAACTGGATATAGTTGCCAATTGCACTTCAATAGTAGAGAAGTAACAACACCCAGAACTAAACAAATCTGCAAGAAAGTTCAGGACAGCCTTCAAAAGTGCTGAAAGGGGGTCCAATCCCTGACACAAAGTCCACAAGGCAAAAAACTTCCACTTTATGAGTAGATGACTTTTGGGAGGATGTTGAAATGTGAACGACTCTGTCCAAAAGCTTGGGATTCCTGGCCATCAGGTAAATGCAGGGAACCAAGTGGTTGTCAACTTGAGTGTTCAAAGGTTGGGTGGATCCAAGCCGACCAGGTGAAAAATAAGAATCGAAATGGGATCCAGGACCCAAGGAGTGTACCTCAGGACAGGCCAAAGGAAGGGGAACCACATCTGGTAAGGCCAAAAGGGAGCAATGAGGATTGCAGTCACTCTGCAATGGGCTGCTTTCTGAAGAAGCTTTAATATCAATGTGGCTGTGCAATGTGGAATATGCATACAGAAGACCTGGGGGCCAAGTATACAAGAAGCATCCCTGGATGACTCTCCCTGAGAAAAATCTAAAGCATAGCAGCTGCTGCATTAGGTGTTAAATGGAGAAGTGAAAAGATCACAACATGGCATGCGCCAGCACCAAAATATCTGATCAGCTACCCTCTGATTCGGGGACTACTACTCATGATGGAGAATGGTCCTGCTCAAACTGTCCACTAAAAAAGAAGTTATGTCTTACCATAATGTTCCATCTGAGTTGTTGATCTTCTTCCAGTCATCACTGATAGGTTCGGTTCCAAGCCCTCGGAACCGAGTCGGCCTTATACCAAGCTCATGTACACCAAAGACTCTCGAGCTAAGCTGCTACCCACACTGCCCTTCTCTCAGTTACCTCATATCGAGTTTGCATGCAACATATAGAAGAAACAGAAAGGCAGAGGCCATCTCTGCATAGAAACCCTGAAACACCACAAGGACCCAGAAAATCCACCAGGAGCCTTTGGTAGGGGACGGTGGGAGGGTGTGATGACTGGAAGAAGATAAACAACTCAGATGGAAAGTTATGGTAAGACATAACTTCTTTATCTGAAGTTGTTAATCTTCTTCCTATTCATTACTGATGGGACAGAATCCCAAGCAACTTGGAGAACCTGGGTGGCCCTTAAGGAAGAACATTCCTGAGAACCATTCAGCCTAAGGCCACTCTTCCCCTGGAGACCAGATCCAATTTGTCATGCTTGATGAAGGCATGGGGTTTAGCCCATATGGCTGCTGCACAGATGTCATCCATGGAAGCCCTGGAGTGGAAGGCAACAGAAACTGTGATAGCCCTAGTTGAGTGAGCTTTAATTTGAGCAGGCTTAGATTCATTAGTAAGAAAATATGAGAAGGTAATGAAATCTCTAAGCCATTTTGATAAAGTAACTTTAGATGCAGCACACCCCATTCTAGGGCCAGAAAATGAAATGAAAAGTTGGTCCAACTTGTGAAAGGACTTAGTTCTGTCCAGGTAGAAACATAGTTGTCTATGAACGTCCAATGAATGCAGGCAGTATTCTGCCTTGTTTGAATAGTTTGGAAAAAATACAGGAAGCTCAATGGACTGGTTAATAGAGAAGTTGGAAACCACCTTAGGGAGAAAGGATGGATTAGTAAGAAGTGATACTCTGTCCTTATGGAAGATCAGGTATGGGCTCTTGATGCATAATGCTTGTAACTCAGATATGCATCTGGCTGATGTGACCGCCACCAAAAACAAGGATTTCCATGACAGGAAATTTAGATCACATGTCACAGCGGGCTCAAAGGGGGGTAGAGAGAGAGACTGGAGAACCCGGGAGCGATTCCATGCCTCCACAGGCTGCCTGAGAGGAGGTCTGCTATGGAAAATTCCCTTGAGAAAAGTCTTGCAAAGTCGGGTTGAAATAAGAGGGACTCCATCTGAGCCATTATAGAAATTGGAAATAGCTGCTAAATGGACTCGAATGGTGGAAGCTGATGCTCCATTGTCAAACAACTCAGAAAGATAATGAAGAATAGCAGCTGTAGAAGGTGAAAAAGGATCTAGCATCTGATTATGTGACCAGATAGCAAATTTTTTCCATTTGTCTCTGTAAAGTTTTCTGGTGGATGGTTTATGGGAAGCCAAAATAATATCTCAGACAGATGAGGAGAAGGTTTCCTGCCTGGCAACTAAAGGAAGTGGAGAATATAAGCTGTCAGCTTGAGAGTGGATATATTTGGGAGAGTCAGCCCTTGTGGGTCAGATATTCGGTCCTGACGAGTGTCCAGGATCCAAGGAGGTTGTAACAGATGAGGTTGGGGAAGGGAAACCAGACTTGACGAGGCCAGAAAGGGGCAATGAGGATTACTTTGCATCTCAACTGAATAGCTTTCCTTAGAAAAAGGGGTATCAGAGGTAATGGAGGATAAGCATAAAGAAGACCCACAGGCCAATCGTGAGTCAAAGCGTCTCTCGGTAACTCCCCGTGAGGGGGAAAGAGGGCATAGTAGCTGCTGCATTTGTTGTTTGAGGGGGAATCAGAAAGATTGCAGCATGGCTGGCCCCAACGGCTGAAAATTTCTGCCATCACACTTGGATTGAGAGACCACTTGTGAGGACAGAGAATGCATTTGCTCAGCCTGTCCACAATCACGTTGGAGCTCCCTGTGATATGCTTTGTGATTAAAAAGCGGCTGGAAGCTATCGCCCAATGCCAAATTCTCATGGCCTCGCGACATAGGGGATAGGATTTGGTCCCTCCCTGTTTATGTACCAGACAACAGACATGTTGTCTGACTGGATAGCAATTGTTCCTGATGGAAGGAGCGGATGGAATGCTTGCAATGCTAACAGCACCGCTCTCAACTCCAGGACATTGATATGCAACTTGACCTCTAGACTGGACCAGGTGCCTTGGACTGTCTTTCCCTGGAAGTGCACCCCACCCTATCAGGGAAGCATCCGTGGTCAACGTGGTGCCAGGTTGGGGAGCCTGGAAGGGGTAACACCAAAGATTTTCATCTGTACTCCTCCACCAGAGGAGATCTTGTTTGCAGGAGTTGGTGATGAGGATCTGAGTTCAGGGGATGAAGACTGGATATCCACTGGGACAGAAGGAGCAATTGCAGTAGTCTCATATGTAATCTGGCTAGGGGAACAATTGGGATGGCTGCCACCATAGACCCCAAAACCTGTAGAACTTCCCTTGCAGACACCTTCCTTCGACAGAGTATCACTTGTACTTGTGCCCTTAATCTCTGAAGTCTGTGAGGAGGAAGAGCGACTAGGCTTGTTTGATTGTTGAATACTGCCCCTATAAATTCCAATTGCTGTGTGGGGTGAAGGTTGGATTTTTCCCAGTGTATGGAGATGCCTAGCAACTCTGCTAGTGCTAGAGTGTAGCAGAGTGCCCTGACCAGTAGGCGCTTGGTGGGGGGGTGGAGAGGAGCTAATCGTTTAGATACGGAAACACCTGGAATCCCTGAAGTCTCAGATGAGCTGCCACCACTGCTAAGCATTTCGTGAACACTCTGGGGCCATCGACAGACCGAATGGCAAGGCTCTGAATTGGTAATGATCGACTCCCAACCAGAAGCAAAGGAGACTCCTGGAGCGTTTGTCCATTTTAATGTGGTAATATGCATCCCGGAGGTCTATCGAGCACATCCACACATCCTCCTGAAGAAATGGGAGAGTGGATTGAATCGTGACGATGCAGAACTTGGTCTGAACTACTGACTTGTTTAGCTGGCAGAGATCCAAAATGGACCTCCAGTCCCCGGTCTTTTTTGGCACCAAAAAGAATCTTGAGTAAAAACCGGATCCACACTGGTCCGGGGGACTTGTTGGATGACTCATTTTTGACACAGCTTTCTTATTTCTGAAGCTGCCTCTTCCCTTTGACTGGGTGGAACATTGGGAAGGGATTTTGGGGGGCTTGGATAAGAGATTAGAGGGATGTAGTAACCTCTGGAAATTATTCTCTGCACCCACTGATCATTTGTAACAGAGTGCCAGGCAGCTTGGTGCAGAGAGAAACGAGCCCCGACTGCTTCCAGAGGGAAGCAATTGGGCAGCACTTCAGGAGTGCTGATACAGTCGTCCGGAGAAAGAATCCCCGGAGTCCTGATTTCAGGGACCCCCCATCTGCCCCAAAAAGAGCACCTTCCATTATCGGAATCTCCTCTGCCTCTGGGGGAGTCCTCACCAAGTGGATCATGGATAGGGCCTTGAGACTTTTTGTGCCACATCTTTCCACTCCTCTGATTCCTGGAAAAGGAGAGCTGAGGCTTGAAAAAACACTGGGCAATGGCAGACAAGGTTTTTCCATCCTTCTCGCACATGGCTAATGTGCCCTTTACTTTAGAACTGAACAGAGCGGACGGTTCAATAGGGGCATTTAAAAAGGAAGACTGGACAAATGCACATCCAGGCATGGCATCTCATAACTATGCCTGCACCCACAGCTCTAGCCGCCCCTTCAGTTGTGTGGGACAGCAACCTCATGGATGAGTTGGAAATTGATTCTAGGGTGGCAAGTTGGGAAGCAACTTTATCACATGCCCTGTCCGAAACTTGACCCGCGAGGGTTCCAGAGAGTTCACTGATAAGATCTCTTTGGAGCCTTGTAAAATGTGCCAAAAAGTTCAGAGACCTGAAAGCAAATGTTGCTTAAGCAAAAACTCGCTTCCCTAATCTGTCCACCGCCTGGGACTCTCTGTTGGATGGGTGGACAGTAGGACTTTCCTCCGCAAGGTCCTTTTTCGTGGCAGCCGCCACCACCATAGCATCTACTGGTAAGCCTCTCGACCAATGGGGCTGATCCTCTGGAGGGGAGAGTATCTTGTCTGATCCCCGGGGAATGGCCTCAGTGGTATTGGGGTTCTTCCATGCCCGCTGCATGATCAGCTTGACTAACTCATTGGCAGGGGGTTCACCCAAGAAGTAGACGGCCAAGAGCAGAAGGCCTGCAGGAATATGGATTCCTCCATGGAAGGGATGGAGGGCTTCCAGTCACCTCTCTGCCTCAAAATTTCCAAGATGTCTCCAAAGGAGACATCATCAGGGGGTGACTGTGGGGACCCTTCAGTGAAGGACTCCTCTGGGGAGTCCATGTGCTTCCTCTTACACGTTCATTTCTGAGGGGGTTCTTCAGTGGGAGTGTCTGAAGAAGACTCAGAAAGGGGGATACCCTGTACAGGGTTTCCTGAGGCTTGTGCTCTTGGTGTCCTGGGGTGTGGCCTTTGATAGTTGCATCTCAGAAGGAACAGGTGGAAGGTCCGATGTAGGAGGACTGCTCGAAGCAAGCACCCTCACCATAACCTGGAAGGCAGGCCCACCTGAAGTGGAATGGGAGCCCGGAACCGAAGGAGACAATTTTAGAACTGGAGTCAAACCCCGCTCCAAGCGGCCCGCTCCCAGAGATGGAGCCTCAAGCAAAACTGGGGCGGGAGTCACCCTCGGATCTGAAGACGGAGTTGGTGAAACAACCGGAGCCATGGCTGGAACCGAGGGATCCACCCCCCCAAGCATGAGATTGAGAAAGGGTTGGTTCTGATGGAACCGACACCCAAAGGGGCCTTGGAGCCTGAGACAAGTTCATTGTCGGCGCCGAGGAAAGGAGTCCTCTCGCAGACATCGGGGCTATGGGCCTCAGAACTGAAGGGTCCAAGGGAGGAGAATACATGGGATTCGCAGGGGCAATGGACCCAAAACCCGGAGTGGGATGGGTTCTAGGAAAATTTGTAATTCCCCTGGCTGTCAGCAGCTGATCAAAGAGGCGCACCACATCCAACTCAGATAGGCTCCTGGTGGACCTTACTGATGCCCCTGAGTCAGGTCGGTCCAAAAAGGGGCTAAAGGCTTGTCCTGCAGATGGATCCAAAGAGGGGGAGTACTGGGCCCATGGTGTAGAAGAAATTGGCACTGAGGATTCCAGTTTTGAAACAGGCAAAAGGGGGATTATTGGTGCTGAGAACGGGCTCGGAGCCGAAGTAATAGCTGGAGTGGAAGTCAATATCAGCTCCAAAGAGGTTGTCGGAATCGATCTTGAACAGAGATGGAGGACGTCGGTGCCGAGGTAATGGCAGGCAAAATGGCCGGAGCCGAAACCACAGTAGGAACCGTAATCATCTGTGCCAAAAGTGGTGCCGATGAAGACGTTATGGCAATCTCTGTAAGAACCACTGGAGCTGAGGAGGTCGGAACCGAGAAGGCAATCCTATGCTCTGTGGAAGTCTTATGGGCCTTATGCTTATGAGGCTTGCCCCTATCACCGGCCGGTGAAGAAGGGTCAGAACGAGGACATTTTTTGTCGATAGATAGAGGGGTTGAGACCTCCGATGCAGAAACAGCCTCAGAAAAGGAAGAAGGAAGCAGGCCTTTAAGAATTAGCTTATTTCATCTTTCATTCAGCGTCTGCTGACTGAAACTGGGACAAATGTCACAGGGAGGTTTCACAGATAAGTTTGGAACCCCCAAACAATATACACACTCCTCATGCAGATCATTACTGAGGAGTTCACTATTGCAAGAGGAGCAATGCTTAAACCCTGTAGTCCCTTTCTTTTCAGACATACCACAAGAAACACAATGACTACCAGAGAGGAAAGGAAGAGAGAGAGAAAAGGGAAATACCAGCAATGGTATTCAGAATACTACAAGAGTTAAAAGGGCGTTTACCAATGATGGTATAAAAAGGGGACACTTGTGGGTAGAGCAGAGTAAGATATTAAGAAAAAAAGGAAGTTTGACAGAAAAAACTCACAAAATACTATAAACTTTGAAAAAACACAATACTTAGCTGGAGAGCTCGGTGAAACGCTGCTATATGGCTGTGCGGCAAACAAGATCTGTGGTAACTGAAAGAAGGGCACTGTGGGAAGCAGCTAGCTCGAGAGTTTTTGGTGTACGCAAGCTTGGTATAAGGCCGACTCGGTTCCAAGAGCTTGGAACCAAACCCATCAGTAATGAATAGAAAGATTAACAACTTCAGATTGCTGGATTTCCCTGGGACATGCATTGCAATCAAACTGTTGAGTTTAAATTGCCCACTGCCAGATCCTCATGGCCTCCCAACAAAGGGATTAAAACTGGGTTCTTCCATTTGTTAAGATAACAGACTATCTGGACTGAAATCACACCCTTGGGGAGAATGTCCTGAAATGCCTATAATGCGAGGACCTCCTCTCTCTTCTCTAAGATACAGATGTGCAGGTTGGCCTTGGCTACAGACCAGGTCCCTTGGATAGTCCTCTTTATGAAATGCTCCCCAATCCCACCACAGAAAAGAGGCATCCTTCATGACCACAGACAGAGGAAGGGGAAGAACAAATGGTCTCCTGGTGGACGCCAAGGCAAATTTCAACCATTGATTTGATCTTGACAGATCCAGGTCAGGGAGACTGGAAAATCCATTGGGTGTGTTAAGTACGACCACTGGACAACCAGAGTCTACTATAATGCTCTCATGTGATACCTGGTCATGGGAAACAAACAAATGGCAGCTGACATGTGACCAACACTCAAAGAATAAGATATGCTGGAGGTTTTCTATACATCAAAGGTCTTGGCAGATCCCAAAGGATCGATATTCTGGACTCTGTATGTTTGGAAATCTGGGAGACTGTGTCCAAATGGCAACTTATATATTCCAAGGAGTGAACTGGATGGAGACTGGACTCTTGGTAGCTGACTGTGATCACTCAGGAACTGCACAGCTGGAGTAAGGTGTCCTTGGCCTTGAATAGGGATGCTCTCATGGGAGCAGTTAGAAGCCAATCATACAGGAAGGGAAAGACCTGGAACCCCTGTAATCTGCTACCACTGCCATACACTTGGTGAACACACATGGGATGGCAGTGGTGAGACCAAACAGCAGTACTCTAAACTGCTTATGATCATCCTTCAGCCAAAGGCACAGAAATCTCCTGGATTTCCTCACAATATTTATATGATGTAGGTGTCCTTGAGACTGACGCGGCACATCCAGTCATCCTTCCTCAAAAGAGGTAAAATGGACTGCACCATGACCATCCAGAACTTGGTCTGCTTTACAAATTTATTCAACTTGGTCAAATCCAGAACTGGTCTGAAGTTCTTGTTCTTTGGAACTCACCACAGAAGCCCTGATTCTGCAGACCACCCTTGTTATGAAGATAGGGTCCATTGAGTTTGCCCCCCCCCACCAGAAGGAGCCTCTTGAAAGGGTTGCTGTGATTTTCTAAAAAAGAGGCATTATTCTCACTTCTGGTTCTGAGAAAAGATACTTTCAGGGGTAGCAAAACAAGCCCCAGTGGAAGACAGCATCTTCCTGTCTTGCTCACTCCTGGTTAAGGTACCTAACGTTTGGCCCAAAAAGAGAGGAGCCATCAAACAGGGCATTAACAAAGGACACCTTAAAGCAGTCCTCAAAGTTACACAGTCTCATTCCAGCATGGCAACATATAGCAATGCCGGTGTCAGCCATTCAGGACATACTGTCAGACACATTGAAAAATGGACACATGTTCATGTTAGAAATGGACTGGAGAGTGATCAGTTGCATCTTGAGAGTCTTCTGATCTGCTAGAGACTGCTGTCTCTTCACTGTTCTTGAGACTTTTAACACAATTTCCCACTGAAGCCTAATCAAATGAGCTAAACAATTTAGCATCCTTAACGCAAAGGTGGCTGAGGCATAAGTGAGCTTTTCTAAGCGGTCAAACTCCACAGACTCACTATTCAGGAGATAGACTGAGGAACTCTCCTCCAAAAATGTCCCTTTTGGTGGCTACTGCTGTCATGATAGACATCCATGGTAGGACCCCTACTCCATTGTTGCCAATCTTTAGGGGGCAAGTGTATCTTGTCTGGCTTTTTGGAAATCTGTTCTACCATATTGTGCTCCTTCCATGCCCTCCTGGATACCAGATCACAAAGTGTGACCTGAGAGAAGAAAGCACCCAGTGCATGGATGGGTCCATCCCAAAGGCCTCCAAAAACTCCAACTCCTCCAGAGAAGGGGCTTCAGCAGTGCCACCTCCACACCTGCGAAGAAGCTGAAAAAATCATCAAAAGGGGAATCTTCGTGGGGGGTATGAGGAACACTTCTTCCTCAAGGTTGGGTGTCCTCAGTGAGGGACCCCTCCAGTGAAACTAGGTGCTTCCTTTTGCACCACCTCTTAACAGAAACTTCCCACCCTAGAGACCACCAAGGAGAAATGGAAGTGACTTGGAGGACCCTACTTGAAGGCAGCTTGGAGACCAATAGGAGCAGGCTGTTCCACAGCAAGCTGAGAAGCAGTCCTAGGCGTGGATGTGGAGGGGGGTTACAAGTCACACTAGACCATTCCCTCTCTGACAGGAAAGTATCCTTTCCACAATGTCAAAAGCACAGGCATAAGATCATCACCCAGACCCAGCAAACCTAGGGTCCGAAGACCCCAGTGACACTAAAATCCAGAGCTCCTGCATCGTCTCTTGATGATGAGACCAAGGCCAAACTATTAAGAGCAGAAAGACCCATGCAGGAGGGAGAACACAGACACTGGGATTGCCTAAACTGATCTTCAGACTCCTGTCTCAACTTGGTGGCCCTGAGGTTCACCCAACTTCAACACCACTGGGGTCGAGGAGACTAAGGTTGGGAATGGAGGCAAAATTGGTCAGGCCATTGGCTCCAATCCTAATGAATGGAAAAAGACTAGTTCCGAATACCTCAGATCTGTATGACCTGAAAGAGAAAACCAAGATACAGGAGCTGAGGTATTTGCTTTCCACAAGTAATGCAATTATTAACTTTTACTGACATTGGTAAGGAGCAAGAAAAAGTTTCCCCAAGATTGTAGACCAATTAATGGATTAGGCCTACTGGTCCGAGCTGGGGAAGCTCGGATCTAAGGCAGTAATGGAGAGGACTCAGGTGAACACTCCTACAGAGCAGAAAGAGAAAAGGGAAAGCAAGTACATCAAGAAGGACCACCCCCCATCAGAAAAGGCTCAGTACACTAATGGTCAGGGAGGGTGCCTTGCTAATGACTTAAGCTAAAGGGGAATGACTATGAGGCAGAGGAGTCATGTCTTGGGAATTTCAGACCCAGCAGGATTGAAACCGCAGCAGATAATGGGGCTGACCATTTACAGTTTCCCTTGGAAGCTTTGGGGTTCTTAGCCTGCTTATGACCCAACTTGACCCCAGTGCTGGAGGAGACTGGTCAAATGCCCCCTCAAAGGCAGAAACCCCTTAAGAACAAGTTTGGCCCTCCTGTCGCTGACAGCAAAAGATTAAAACCCCCTCGCAAATGGTACAAGGGGGTCTCCATGTCAGCAGCCTAGAGGCAATTAACACAATGGCCATGAGCATCCTGGGAGGGAAGCTTATGCCCGCATGAAACACACTTCTTGAATAATACCTAGCTAACCTACTCAAAAATACAGCAAACATCCAGAACGCAAGTCCTGACAGGCAGGAAACACACCTACACTAAGCTACTCTAACTACAATCAGACACAACAAACCCTATCACTAAACTACACACACACACACACACACACACACACACACACACACACACACACACACACACACACACACACACTACTAGCTAGTATCAAAGAATCAGGTAGAAAAGCAAGCAAACCTTGTCCAAAAAGGATACAGAGAAAGGAGTGAATGACCCAGCTGTGGTCTCTAGTGAAGCTGGGGGTTATTAATAGAGGAAGCGGAGCTTTTTGAGCTGAAATCCTGGATGCTGACCAGCATCAGATTGGAGTTGGATCTGATAACACAGAAGTTGAACCCAGATGGAAAAGAGAATACTGGATTGTAAAATTAAAATGTACAAGGGCAAGCAGTTCAGTAAAAAAGTAAAGTTTAAATTATTGGAAGGGAATAAGAGACAGCAGCTTTTCAGGTAACTAAATACTTTAATGTATTTACTACAGCAGTGTACAACTTAATTTTATTTGAAATAACTCGTGCACTTTTTCTTGTGGCTAAAAGTTGATACTTTCTGGAAGTATACAAGTTGTTTTTCACATCTGGGAGGGGAATAAAGACAAGACAAGAACAGACAACAATCCAAGTAAGTAGGAGCGCAGTCTGTAACATGAATCTTAGCATTCATAAAATTAATTTTAGGTCCTGTTTTGCCTGTGTGCACAGCTGTTGAGTTGGGAAAATTGTTCTTATCATGGAGGTTAAACTTCATTATTTGAAGATGTACATAGTTTTGTATGTTTGTTTTAGGTTAATGGGTTATGGGTGAGTTCTGGAGGTGTGTTTGGTTTTTGGTGTGAGGGTTTTCATTAAATCAAAAAGTGTTGCAAAATGTGGCATAGATTCAAATGGAGATGACAAGAAAAAGAGAGTTATGTACTTACCATAACTTGGAATCTGTGCTATCCAGTGTCATTATTCATCATGGATGGGTCTAGGATCCAACCTCGGATCTGAGCCAGCAACTAAGAGGACAGCTCCTGAGCTCAAGCTCCTTCCCTTCCCAAGATCCCTTGCTACCCATAACACTCAGATCAAGACTGATGGATAGAAACAAAGGAGGCAGGGAAAACTGCCTATAAAGTAGAAACAACTGCCAAGGGATACATCCCTCCGTGACTCCCAAATCTCCAGAAGGAGGGGGAAGGAGGGTGGGAACATGATGAATAATGACACTGAATAGCACTGATTCCAAGTTATGGTAAGTACATAACTGTCTATCTGATGCTATCTGTGTCATTATTGATCACAGATGGGTCAGAGTCCCCAGCTACTATGAATCCTGGGAGGCCTCAGGGAAGGATATGCAGGAGCACATAGGAACCAAAGAAAGCTCTGCTCCTGGACACCAAATCCAACTTATAATGCATACAAAGGTATGGGGGTTAGACCAAGTAGCAGTAAAGCAAATCTCATTGAAAGAAAGTTTTGCCAAGAAGGCAGAAGATGTGGCTAGTGACCTAGCCGAGTGGGCTTTAACTGTTCTGGAAAGCTCCAGGTTTCTGCTTTCGAAAATGTAAGAGATACAGCTGGGGATCCAGTGAGAAAATGATACTGTGGAAACTGCTTGACCTTTCCTGGCCAGAGAGAAGACAACAAAGAGCTGACTGGACTTCTGAAAGTTTTCAGTTCTCTTGAGGTAAAAACGTAACTGTCTATGGACATCCAGACAATGCAACTGATATTCCCCTTTTATAGAAAAATTGGGGAAGAACACAGGAAGCTGAACAGATTGGTTGAAGTTAGCCTCCAAGGCTACCTTATGGACGAATGAAGGACTGGTCCTGAGAGACAGCCTATCCTTATGGAAGACCATGAAAGGGATTTGATGCAGAGACCCTGCAACTCAGAAACCTTCCTGGGTGAAGTAACAGCCACCAGGAATGTTGTCTTCCAATGCAGGAATTTGAGATAACAGGTAGTCACAGGCTCAAAGCGCTTCTCTGTCAAAGACTGCAACACCAGAGTGAGATCCCATGGAGGAGAATGATCCTTGACAGGAGGTCTGAGAAGAAAGATCCCTTTGAGGAAGGCTTTACACAGCTTGGAAGAAAAGGTGGGACTTTCATTCAAATGGAAGTTGGATATAGCTTCCAAATGGGGTTTAATCATAGAGAAACTGGCCTCTTGCTGAAAAAATGTCAAGGACAACAAAATGTCAGGGACAGAAGCTGAAAGGGGATCTAGACTGCATTGCTTGGCCCAAATAGACAATCTCTTCCATTTGCTGTAATACACCTTCGTGGTGGACGGTTTTTGGGAGGCCAAGATAATGCTCTTAAATGGAGAAGGACATCTGGATTGGGATAGGATCACTGGAACTGGGGGAACCAAGAGTTCAGATGAAGAGACTGCAGATTGGGAAAAGGAAGCCCCCACAGATGGGAAATGAGATCTGGAATGGTAGCCAATATCCAGGGTGGATATTTCAGATGAGACCAGGGGAGGGGAAAACCATGCCTGATGATGCCAGAAGAGGGTAATGAGGATGAGAAGGGTCTTCAGGTGATGGACTTTCTGTAAGACTTTGGGAATGATGGGAGTTGGTGGATAAGCATATAGAAGTCCCGGCGACCAATCATGAACCAGAGTGTCCCTGGGTGACTCATCTCTGGGGGGATCAGGGCAAAGTAGTTGCTGTATTTGTGGTTAATCGGAGAAGCAAAAAGATCGCAGCAAGGGAGACCCCAGTGGTCGAATATCTGTCATGCCACTGACAGGTTCAGGGACCACTCGTGAGGACTCAGGAGAAATCTGCTGAGCTTGTCGGCTAATATGCTGGAACTACTGGGAATGTGCATTGCAAGAAGAAAGCAGTGGGAAGACATGACCCATTCCTACACTCTCATGGCCTCTCTGCACAGGGGATAAGACCATGTTCCCCCCTGCTTGCTGATGCACCAGACCAGTGCCATGTCATCTGTTTGAATTGCAATGGTTCCAAGAGGGAGACGGTCCTGGAAGGCTTGCAGTGTTAGAAGGACTGTTTCCATCTCCAAGACATTTATGTGCAATTTGGTCTCTAAGGCGGGACCATGTACCTTGAACTGTCCTTCCCCGAAAATGCCCCCCCAACAGGGAGGCATCCGTGCTCACCGTGGCCTTGGGTTGAGGAAGACAGAAAGGTCTTCCCAGAAGGAGATCCTGAGCTTAGAGCCACCAAGCATGGTGACATCTGCATGTCTGAGAAATTCTGATAGTCCTGGACATGGGATGAAAAGTACAGTTGTGTACACTTACAATAAATGTATATGTTCGAGTGTATTCACTGTTGCAGTCATCACATTTGTGTTATCTGCCTGCAGTTAGCCCTCAGCTGGCCTGAATATCAGAGGCTTGGGATTTCTGCATCGGATGCTCTCGCTTCTTCCATGAAGTCAGGTCGTCAGTGGCATAAAACATGCAGCCGACGCCATTACATCAGTTTTTCTTGTCCCAGATGTCAGGTGTCCCCAAAATAGGAAGCAATTACATGGTGTGGAACACCCCCTGCAAAAAGCAAATACACATGGTATAAGATATGCCAAACAAAAAGAATAGGTAGAAGAAAAGAGAAGTCGGGGCTGGAGGGAGGGTAACCAGGACTGCAACAGTGAATACACTCGAACATCTACATTTATGTTAAGTGTACACAACTGTATTATGTTCTTCATGTTTCACTGTTGCAGTCATCACATTTGGGTTGATTCCCAAAGCTAAGGAAGGGTGGAGGAAGTTAAGAAGCATTAGGGCTGGCAATCAGGGCCTGTGAGACTGCTGTGGCAAATCCAGCTCTGGATTTAGAAAAAATAGGTAAGTGGTGGTAATGCTTGGTGAAGGTGTGTACAGAGCTCCAGGTTGCAGCTTCCAGGATGTCCTTGGTAGGGATTCCCCTGAGGAATGCTGTAGAGGTAGATGTAGCCCTAGCAGAATGTGTTCTAATCCCCTGTGGGGTAGGTTTCCCATGGTGTTTGTAGCAGAAATGGATGCAGTGTGCTATTCATTTAGAAATGGTTTGCTTTGAAATGGCCTTGCCCTCTTGTCCCTGCAGTAAAGCTGACTAGCAGCTGGCTTAGTCCTGTCCAGATTGAACCTAAGCTGCCTGTGCATGTCCAGGGAGTGCAAGATCCTTTCCCCATTATTCTGAGGATTAGGGAAAAAAGTTGGCAAATGAATGGACTGGTTTAAATCCATGCTAGACACCACCTTGGGCATAACAGATGGGTTATTTCCTGAGGGAAACTCTGTCCGCATGGAAGATAATGAAGGGTTCCACTGCCACAAGGGCCTGCAATTCAGACACTTCTTGCTGAAGTGATGGCTAGAAGTAAAGCTGTTTTCCATGAAAGGAATTTTAACTCTGCTGTAGCAGCAGGTTCAAAAGGTGGAAGCATGAGCTTTTCTAATACAAAGTTAAGGTCCCAGGCTGGAGTGGGAGCTCTCCTGGGGGGGGCGGGTCTTACATTTTTGGCTCATCTCAGGAGCTGTTTTACCAGAGGATGAGAGAAGATGAGTGGCTCTATATTATAATGAGCTGAGATGGCAGAGGCATGAATTTTAATTGAAGAGAAGGATAGGCCCTTGTAGAGCATTTCTGTTTGACATAGATTGGTAGTCTGTTCCAGAGTATGGGAAGTCTCTGGGACAGGAATCTATCCCTCCAGCATGCTCTGTTTATTGTGATGACAAGGTTTAGGTCCCTACAGCGTGTAGCTCGGAAGGATTGGGATTTCTTTAAGTGGAGTATGTCCAACAGCTCTGGGTTTGACATAGCTTTGTATGTTAGGCAGAGATCGCCTCTGAGTAGGTTCAGGGTCTGTAGCTGAGGGTGCAGAACCTGGCCCGCCTGCTGGGACAGCAGGGAAGGAGTCTGAGGCAGGTGCCATGGTGGCAGTACTGTCAGACTTCATAAAAGTGGGTACAAGTGATGGCGTGGCCAGTCTGGTGTAATCAGGATTGTCTTTGGCTTGTTTGATCTTTAGTAGAACCTTCGAAAGGAGGGGCAGATGGGGAAAGGCATAGATTGAGAGGCTTTCCCAGGTAAAGGTCAGGGAATCCACTTTCCAAGCTTGGCTGTGGGGAGTTCTGGTGCAATATTTGCTTAATTGATAGTTCTGTGGGGAAGCAAAAAGGTCCACCTCTGGTGCCCCCACCTGTTCATCAAAAGTTTGAATTTTTGGGGTTCCAGTTTCCACTCGTGTGGGTCCATGAGATTTCTGCTTAAGTTGTCTACCAGTGAATTTAGTTTGCCTGGCAGGAATTGAGCTTGCAGGTGCACTTGGCTGCTCAAGGCTGTGTTCCACAGAGCCATGGTTGATCTGCAGAGTGGGTAGAAATGGATTCCCCCTACTTGTTTATGTACCACATAACTGTAGTGTCTGTTTTTACCAATAATTGTCCTGGAAGAATAAGGTCTTTGAAGGCTGTCAGAGCATTCTGTACAGCTAACATTTCTTTTTGATTGAAATGCAGGTGCCTTTGCTTTGGGCTCCATTTGCCATGTGAGCCCCCTATGCATAGTCTGATGCATCTGTTGTTAGGGTTTGGGGGGCAGGGGGTAGAGTGAAAAGGAGTCCCTTGTTGTGGTTGCAGGCCTCTGCCCACCAAAGGAACTATGTCTTTAGGCAAGGAATGATAAGAATTATTGTTTCCAGGTCCTGAGAATGTTGACACCAGAGACTTTTTAGGTACCATTGACGTTTCTTCATATGCAGTCTTGCATATGGAATAAGTAGAATGCAAGAGGTCATGAACCCAAGGGCTTGCAGTATTTTTCTTGCAGATAACTGGGTTTTGGTGGCCAGTAGATTGAAGAAGTTTGTCAAATAAATTTGTTTCTCTGGAGTGAGGAATGCCATCTTGGAAGTTGTGTTCAAGCTTGCTCCCAGGAATACAATCTGTTGGCTGGGTACCAGCTGTGATTTCTTTTCATTGATGGTGTACCCCAGTGAAGGTAGAAGTCTCTTTACAAATGCCAGGTGCTGTAGTAGCAATTCCTGACTGTCCACCTGAATCAGGCAATCGTCCAAGTATGGGTTAATTTGAATCCTTCTCTGCCTGCAATATGCAATGGCTGGAGCTATGCACTTTGTGAACACCCTGGGTGCAGTAGATAAGCCAAAGGGAAGTGCAGAGAAATTATAGTGCATAGAGCCTGCTCTGAAGCGTAGGTAGTTTCTGCAAGATTCCCTTATGGGAATGTGCAGATAAGCTTCTTTTAAGTCTAGGGTTGCTAGCCAGGAATCCTTGGCTAGCATAGGAAGCAGCTGGTGGAGAGTTAGCATTTTGAATTTTGGAACCACCAGAAAGGTGTTGAGAATAGACAGATCCAGGATAGGATGCCAAGAGTTTTCTTTTCTGGGTACCAGAAACAGTCTGGAATAAAAGCCTTGACTCCTTTGTTCTGCTGGGACAGGTTGAATAGTCCTGATACTGAGAAGAGAAAGTACTTGCCTCTGCCCACTGGTTTGGGGGGAGATCTGGCCATCCGCTTAGGGTTGGGAGTGAGTGGAAGTGGAATCAGTATCCCTTGGAAACAATGTTCAAGACCCATCTGTCCTGGGTAATGTACTCCCAGTTTTTGGCATGCAGGGCAAGTTTCCCTCCTAAAGGTGCAAGTACTTGGGCAGGGCTTGGAAGAGTTAAGGATAAGTCATTGTGTAATTTTACCATAGGATGGCAGCTTACTACTCCCTGTTTTGGACGTGGGAGCACTCCATTTCTTAGATCTGGTCATAACCTGAGACTGAAGTCTTGGTGGTCTGCTGCCCCTGGGTTTGGACTGAGGAGGCCTGGAAGGGACTGGAAAGGACCAGTTTTTAGAACGCCAATGCCTACTGAATTCTAGGTGGCTGTACTTGTAATAAATCTTTAACAGTTTGCACAGATTTAATTTTCTCCTCCATCCTTTTGAGGACGACTTCTACTTTATTGCCAAATAGACGCTCTTGGTTTAATGGTGCATCTAGTAATTTTGCTTTGACATGATCTGGCAAGTTTTGTTCCTTAAGCCAAGCATGCCTTCTAAGAAAAGACCCAGTGACAGCAGCCCTGCAAGATGCTTGTAAGGCATCAAATCCACATTGCAAAGTAGGTTTACCAACTTGGTTAGCAGAAAGCATTAACTCTTGTAAATCTTTGTCTTCTGCACAATCAGGAATCAACATCATTTTCTGTTTAATTAGCTCCATAATATGCTGCTGATACTTTAACATATGAAACTGGCAATTTAAAGCCCTAATAGCAAGAGTAGCAGAGGTGTATACCTTCTTACCCCATCTGTCTAAACCCCTAGAATCCCTGTCCGAAGGGGTAGGATTTTTGGCAGTTGTGGCCTGAATGCCTTTAGGTCCTGAGAAATGGTCTCTGGATCTGCAGTAGGATTCTTAAAGAGGAATTTGTGGGAGTCGGGTACTCTATAATACCTGTCAGTTTTCCTGGGAGCAGGAGGCAAAGTATCAGGGGCAAGGCTGGATTCCAAAAAGACATCATCTACAATTTCCAGAACAGGAGGGATAGCTAGAGGCCTGTGCTGAGGCAAGTTTAAAAATTACCTGAGTCTCTTTTTGCACTGAGAGTTGTCCTGGCTCTCCCAGTGGAAATGCTCTCTAAGGGTATGCAGGGTTTCACCAAAAGAAAAATCTTCTGGAGGGGAAGCAGAGGGAATGGAATCCTTTGCATCAGAATCCTCATAGGTAGATACGGGGATGTCCTGGTCATCAGAAGGATCAGAGTTATCAGACTCCTGATCTGAAGAATCAGAAGGAAAATCAGTTCTTGGCATTTTTGAGGGGTAAGGCTGACTTCCCCTAATTAAAGTAATGAGGTATAAGCATTTGTTTTTGAGGCATGTGGGCAAGAGAATGTGCTTTAGTCACCAGTTTCCTAAGCGGAGTGCGTACTTTAGGCCTGAGAAATTTGGTATGTTTGGTCTGAAACAAACTCGTCAGTTTAATATGCAAGTCGGAAGGCCTGAATACACCCTCAGAAGCCGGTGCCTGCACAGCAGCTACAGACCCATCCAAGGTAGAGACATCTGCAGGTTCCATAGTCAAAGAAGCATCTCACAGCATACTGGACTCCGAATGGGTCTCAGTAGAGGCTTGCGAATCTGTAGAAGCGGGTATCAGGGGCTGCGAAAGCACCTCACTGAGTACCGGCAGACTGGCAACTAGCTTAACGGTAGCGTCGTCGGCAGTTTTTGACCTATGCGTTCTTTCTCTGTCTTTATCCTTACGTCGTTTCAGAAGATAGTTAGTCGGATTGCTTATCGAAGCCATTTCGGAGTACGGAGATCAAGAGCGAAAGAGTTTAGCTATAAAAATACCACAATGAATAATTCGGGCATTGAACAAAGCACAAAACCGATAGCAAGGGACGTCATGGTCTGGGCCTAAACAGGTGACGCAGTAAGAATGAAAATCTCTGTGAGGTATTTGCTTTCCTCAGGCAAGACAATTATTAATTTTTTCTGACATCGGTTAGAGCAAGAAAAAGGATCCCCAACGGGGTACTTATCTTTTAGAAGACTTCAGGTCTGAAACTCCAAAAACAAAAATTTCAGAAGGCGGATGACTGGCACTTGCGAACTGCTTCTGCTTCGTGCACCACTCGGCAAGAAAGACTGATGTAATGGCATCGGCTGCATGTTTTATACCTCTGACAACCTGATGTCATGGAAGAAGCGACAGCATCAGTTGCAGAAATCCCAAGACTCTGGTATTCAGGCCGGCTGTGGGCTACCTGCAGGTGGATAACCCAAATGTGATGACTGCAACAGTGAAACATGAAGAACATCTGAGCTGACCAATGCACTGCTAGGGGCCACTGCAGAACCCTCATGTGATACCGGGTGAGAGGCAATAACTGGATCGCTGCCGCCATTGACTCTAGCACTTGCAAGATCAAGTGGACCGTGGGACGATCTAGATCCAGCAACTGACTGACCTGGTCCCGAATAATCTGGATCTGCATAGGGGAAGTCCTGCAGTCTCTGACAGAGTGCCTAGGAAGGACCACGATAAATTCCAAGTTCTGACAAAGGGAAAAATGGGATTTAGGCAGGTTGACTGTAATTCCTAGATCCTGCAAGAGATTGACTGTGTAATCCTTGGCCAGTGTGAGCTGATGCCTTGTAGGGGCTGTGAGGAGCCAATTGTCCAGGTATGGAAAGACCTGGGAACCTTGCAGTTGGAGATGAGCTGCCACCACTGACATGCTTTGGTAAACACCCGGGCGGCTGTGGTGTGTCCAAAGGGCAGGGCTCTGAACTGGTAGTGGTTGGCCCCTAGCCGAAAGTGCAGGTATCTCCTGGAGTGTCTGTTCATTTTGATGTGATAGTATGCATCCTTGAGATCGAATGAGCACAGCCAGTCATTCTTGCACAGAAAAAGCAAAATGGACTGAAGAGTGAGCATCCGGAACTTTGACTTGTTGGAGACAAATTTAGTTTGCCGAGGTCCAAAATGGGACGTAGGTCCCCGGTTTTCTTG
This sequence comes from Protopterus annectens, assembly GCF_019279795.1. Taxonomy (NCBI): domain Eukaryota; kingdom Metazoa; phylum Chordata; order Ceratodontiformes; family Protopteridae; genus Protopterus; species Protopterus annectens. The sequence continues at coordinate 1,947,079,148 of NC_056726.1, forward strand.
GGCACTAAAAAGAAATGAAAGTAAGTTCTGGACCCTCATTGTCCTGTTGGGACCTCTTGAATGGCTCTTTTTTGAAGGAGATCTTGAACCTCTAGAAGGGCCAGCTCTCTCTGATGGGGTGGAACATCTGAGACTTTTGAACTGGAGAGGTCTGGAAAAAGGGTACGAAGCAAAACCTGGAAATGATGTTTAACACCCACTGATCTGAGGTAATACTTGCCCAGGCTAGTGGGTGGAGGAAGAGTCAAACCCTGACTGCCTCCAGGGCAGGACATCTGGGCAGCGCTTCAGGACAGCTGAGGTGGCTTCTCTGAGAAGGGCTCCTGGGAGCCCTGGCTCTGTGGACCCCCTCTGCCTGTGGGTTGACATTTGCTGTCAATCCCCTTCCCTGGCTGGAGGAAGATGATTCCTGAGGAACATTATGGAAGGAGGACTGAGACGTGAGGAACCACAGTTTTTACTACCCCCCTCTGATTTTTGGAAAAGGATCATTGGGGTGTAGAAAACTTGATCCCGACCGAGGACAGAGTCTTTCCTTCCTGCTCTCTACAGGTTAAAGTTTCTTTGACGGAAGGCCCAAATACAGCTGACCTATTGAAAGGGGCATTAGTGAATGACACCTTGAAGGGTTTTGCAAATCTGCAAAGGCGAAGCCTGGCATGATGCCTAATAGCAATGCCCATGCCTGCAGCTCAAGAGGCAGCCTCCACCACATTGGAGATCAACCTCATTGAGACGTTAGCCAGGGAAGTAAGAGTGGACAACTTCGGAGAGAGCAATTTGAGATTCTCCAGAGGCAGCAACTCAGAAAGGGAAGTGGAGAGCTTTGATACAAAGTGCCTTTGCAGCCAGGTAAAATGTGCCATGTAGTTGGTTGCTCTCAGTCCAGATGTAGTGGAGGCAAACACGCGCTCCCCAATGGTCAACTGCCCGAGACTCCCTGTTTGGGGGATGTACTGTAGAGCTCTGCTCAGCAAGCTCCTTTTTAGTAGCTGTGGCCACCACAATACCATCAACGGGGACTCCCTTGCTCCAAAATGCCTTGTCCTAGGGGGACTTAGGAACTTATCAGCTTTCTTGGGAACTGGTTCCACTGTGTCCGGCTCCTTCCAAGCCCTGTCAGAGATGAGCTGGACAAGCTCTTTTGCAGGTGGAGACACCCAGGTATAAGACGGGCCCGTCCCAAAGCCCTTCAAAAACAAAGATTCCTCTGAAGACAGGGCAGGGGAAGACCAACCGCCTCTCTGCTTACGGATCTTGAGGATGTACCCAAAGGACATCTCCTCGGATGGAAGTCTGGGTTCCCGTCTCCTTCCTCGAAATGTGTCTTTGGTGAGGGAC
>NC_056726.1:1947085488-1947125488 GCF_019279795.1 Protopterus annectens
GGTAGCTATCTACCACAAGAGGAGTGGTCCCTGGTGCAGAAATTGTAGCTATTGGCTGTTTGAGCAGGTTTTTTTCCATCTCTTTCAACTTTCTGGTTTGAAAGCTCTGCACTTGTGCCTGTTTCCCACCTTTCCTATAACTAGCCTAGTCTGGTTACAGAGTTGCTGTATCCAGGATTGATAGTAAGCTTCTGACCCCCAAGCCTTTCTGTGTTGAAGGGAAGCCTTCTAGCTTATCAGTGGGAGTGGTAAGCACTAGGTAGCCTGTCTACTACGAGAGGAGAGGTTCTTGGCCCAGAAATTGTAGTTTATTGACCATTTGGACAGTTTGTCTGTCTCTTTCAACTTTCTGTTTAAAAGACCATATCTGCGCTTGTTTCCCATCTTTCCTGTAACTAACCTACTGGGTAGCACTAGAAAGTCTTAAACTGATACAAGCCTTCTAGCTTAGAAGAGAGACTTTGGAGTGATTAAGTATCAGTTTTCTGCACTTTCTTGCTGTACTTAACTGTTTTCTGACTAAACACAGATTTTCCAGCGTTTATTGTGATTTAAAAGCTTGTTTTTTTCACATATTGTACTTATTTGACTGCCTGCACTTTTAAAAAGTTTTTTGTTTAAATAATTTAACTGTTGTAGGCTACACACTGAAGTGTGATAGCCTTTTCTGATCATTTGTAGTCGTTTAAAGCTGTTTTAAGTGTATTTTTTTTACTGTTTTTGCCTTATCTTTTCAAAAAGCAAAAAAAAAAAAATCCTTGTTTCTCGCTTTTCTAAGCTAGTACAGTCCAGTTTTCAGGCTAGTGCTGAATTCAGGGCTGTGATACTAGTTTTTCAGTTGCCCATACCTTAACTTGGATAGAAGGAAGTTTCTCTGTTCACCTGTGAGAGAGGGGAGATTTGAGCAACCTATATGTCCCTGGAGGAGTGGTTCCAGCCCAGAAGTTAGTAGTTTATTGGCCATTCTGGGCTAATTTCTATCTCTTTCATTTCCCTACTATAAAAACCGCATTTGCAGGGTTTTGCACACTGGGCAGAGCCGGTTAGCTATGGTTAAATTATTCCCGGCTCCACTAAGTCTCCTCTTCATTTCTTCCCTTGAAACTAGTCTAACTCTCAACCTAAGCACTCAAAAAGCATCCTACAGCCCAGAACTTGCTCAGACCTAACAAGCACTAATATACTCTGACACTGATTGCCCAGCATGGCAAGGCTCTTTATTCACCCCTCACCAACCAAGCGACTAAGCAGCTCACCCTACTATTCAGGCATGACCAAAGGACAATTTCAGGTGTATTCTCCAGTCCAGCTGGTGAATCTGGGTATCCTGAGGCAATGTTACAACTGCCTCATGTACACAGACAACCCTCTCCTCCTACCACAAAACACTAACATATGCGAGAGATGCAATTATACAGCCAAACTGGAAGCTAAGCTGTTTCCACCCAAGATTGGAACAGACAGTCAAGAGGAGAAGGTTAACACTTGCACCACACCTCCAGCCGCACATAGACCTACTAAAACAGCACTGGCAAAAAATACACATAAATACACAAAATCATACTCGGAGGCTCTAAATAAAAACCTGCAAAAGCATCAGAAACCTCCAAAGCAGACACCCAAACAACCTGCACCTCCCGTCACAAACCAGAGAACACATAAAACACAAAATCAGTGTGCCGCACAATCACAGCCCTTAAGGCAAAATAACATACCTAACACACTTGTAATAGGTGACTCTAGTCAGGCACACTGAAATACCCACTCACTAGGCTGGACAAGCAGAAGGTTACTGTTAGCTGCCTGTCGGAACCCAGAATCCACCACATAACACAAGCACTCAGGTCACTCCAGAACAAGTACAAATATGACTAGGTCATTGTTCATGTTGGTGTGAAAGACCTGAGACATACCTCCCTGGACTACATGAAAAGAGACATGGAAGAGCTCTCTGATCATGTAGCCAGGCTGGTATGACCCTGACCCTGAGTAGCATCCTGCCCTCACCAAGAATACCTCAGTATAAAGAAAAAGTTATCAATTTCAACAATTGGCTAAGCTTCTGGTGTCATTCAAAGGGGATCCAGTGTCTGTCAGCCTGGGACGACATGCTCGACAAGCCAAGTTGCTTCGCAAGAGACGGCTTGCACCTGTCACCCCTAGGCTTTCGAATACTGGCCCAAGGCTCTTGCTGCCTCCATAGTGCCTTTTTTAGGCAAGGCTCAAAAGTCAAACCCACCTCCGTAAACAGCACAATTAACAAAAAACTGAGGGTTATGCTACTCAACAACAGGAGTTTAAATCTCAAAATGCACGCGCTCGAAGCACTCCTCAGTATGGAGAACGTCGACATCTGTGCAGTAACTAAAACCTTGCTCAAGGTTCCAGAGAGCACCCCAGCACTACCGGGCTACAACTCATACCACACGTTTCAGCCACAGAACATGGACCGAAACACAAAAGGAGGGGGTGTATCCATATTCATCAAGGATACCTACACCTCCAGGTTAGTGGCGCAGCATTATACCTCTGAGATCATCCATGTGCAACTAACATCGGGCAAATCTGGAATGCAAACTGTGGCCTGCTACAGATCACCCTCCATGACCCAGGACCACCACTCCACCTTTCTGGAGACACTGGAAAACATGAAGGTCCTACTGAACACCCTGATATTGGGAGATTTCAATTACCCAACCATTCACTGGGAAAACTACTACAGTACAAACTCCCAGGCCCAGCGCTTCCTGGAATTCATCAACTCAAACACCCTGGATCAGCTGGTAAACTCCCCTACCAGAGGTGAAAACATATCGGACCTGGTCATCACCAACATGGGCGACAGGTGTTCCACACTGGAGGTCAATCCGTCACTGGTTAGATCAGACTATAAACTAATCACTCTGGATGTCCACACCCCACCACCATCCCCAACTAAGGAAACTATAGTAAAAAACTTTTCTGAAGCAAACTTCACCTTACTTAAGACAGATGTGGTAAGTTTCACAGCCCCCACGCTACAAGATAACGCTGCCCAAGATAAAGAAACCTTTACAAATGCACTCTATGAGCCCCTACAAGGATGCATGGATCGTGCCGCCCCTAACAAAACCAAGACTCACTCCTCTAAAAGAAGAAAACCAGTTTAATAGACCCCTGCCATAAACAGGCTATACAATAGAAGGAGGAAATTAGTTCAGAAAAAAAGCAAATCCCAAGAAGGAAAGACATCCCTGATCAGTATCAGTAAGAAACTAAGGTCCTTCATGAAATCATCCAAGGCTAACTTTGAAAGAAAAATAGCCAAGGATTGAAACTCGCAGATATGCACTGAGCTAGTGCAAAATAGCACAAAATATACTGAACCTACTGATATTGCCAACATCCTGGCAGACAGATTCAGTGCAAACTTCACCCCCCCTCTCACCTCCAAAAGGGCCCACAACAATACCAGAAAAGTGTAGTGTCCCAAAAATCACAGACGCACAGGTGAAAACAGCCCTTTCAAAAGCCAAAAACATAGCATCAATGGGACCAGATGGTGTCCCAGGCTGTCTTGCACGAACTACAGAACGAACTAACCCCCCACCTAAACACACTGTTCAACCTCAGCCTCTCCACAGGCTACGTGCCCACAGAATGGCACACAGCAATGGTTATTCCTCTCCACAAACGAGGGGCCACAACTGACCCTGGCAACTATTGCCCCATAAGCTGACTAGACTGGTTTGCAAGGCTATGGAGCGCATCATCATGGAACTCATTAACAAAGACATTGGGAACCTCCAAACACTTGACCCGACCCAGTTCGGCTTTGTTAAGGGCAGATCATGCCTACTAAACCTGGTTGACTTCTTCGAGACAGTCACCAAGGCCATAGATGAGGGAAAGGTGGTTCACACAGCCTACCTTGACCTTGCCAAGGCTTTCGACACCATTCCCCACCAGGTTCATAGGTAGGTACTAGGCTATTGGCCCTAGGGCCTATATAAGCCTAGCCAAAAATGTACACTGGCTTTCGCCACCCAAGAAAATTTTTTTCCTGTGCCCCTGCCAAGCAGAGCCACAGAAGTGATCCCTGGGGTGAATTTCCTATTTCCCATCCAATCATCAAGGTTTTTCTTGAAGAGTGCTAATGAGGAGCTCTGTTTGACATAAATAGGTAGTCTGTTCAAGAGTATGGGAAGTCTCTGGGACAGGAATCTATCCCTTCAGCATGTTCTGTTTATTGTGGTGACAACGTTTAGGTCCCTAGAGCATGTAGCTCGGACGGATTGGGATTTCTTTAAGTGGAGCATGTCCAACAGCTCTGGGTTTGACATAGCTTTGTATGTTATTCGGTTATTACAGAAAAACTCACCAGCCTGAACATAAACCCCTATGTCACAAGATGGGTTGCCAACTGGCTTACAGACAGAACTCACACGGTAAGAATAGCGGGCTCCAGGTTCGACTCTAAACCAGTCACAAGTGGTGTCCCGCAAGGCTCGGTCCTGGGACCCCTACTGTTTGGCATATACTTCTCAGAAGAACAGGCAAACACAGGAGGACTATGGCTAACCAAGTTCGCCAATGACTGCGACTGCAAACTGGGAGCCCTAACTGACTCTACGGCTAACATGGACATCCTCCAAAAGGGCCTTACTGAGACGGACACCTGGTGTCAAAGTCATGGCCTCAAGCTAAATGCCAAAAATGCATAGTCATCCCATTTGGGAAAAACAAAACACCCACGAATTACCACATAGGTGGCAGCCCCCTTAATACAGAAGAGGTAATAACTGATCTGGGGACCCAGGTAGACAGTAATCTCTCCTTTGACAATCATATTGCCAAAGTAGTTAGGAAATCCTTCTATGTGGCCCATCTAATTACTAAAGGGTTCACATCCAGAAATAAAGAGGTTATAGTGCCCCTCTACTTGTCACTCATTAGACCCATCATAGAGTAAAATGCCCCATTTGGGATGTACCTCACAAGACACTTCCAACAGCTAGAAAGACCACAAAAGTGCCTCACCAAGAGGATTACTGGCCTCAAACATATGTCCTATGCAGCCCGACTGAAAAAACTCTGGCTGTACTCAGTGGCATATAAACACTCAGAGGTGATCTCTGCCTAACTTACAAAGCCATGTCCAACTCAGAATTGATGGACATGGTCCACCTAAAGAAATCCAAGTCACTGTGAGCTACATGCTCTAGTGAGCTAAACCTTGCCACAACAATAAATAGAACATGCTGGAGGGATAGATTTCTGTCACAGAGACACCCCATGCTTTGGAACAAAATTCCAAACTACATTAGGCAGAGCCCCTCACTAACACTCTTTAAGAGAAACCTTGACGAGTGGAAGGGTAACAGAAAATACACCCCTGGGATCACTTCATTGGCTCTGCTTGTCAGACGATCAGTTAATTAATCAATGGGGCGGTGAAAGCAGAACACTCTGGCTAGGCTTATAAATGCCCTAGGGCAGACAGCGTAGTACCTACCTATGAACCTATTATAAAATTGGATCATGTGATTTACTCAAATGTTATTTATGTTGGCATTTGAATTTTAACTGTTACTCTGATGAAGTCCTGGGTGCTACAGGGTGAAAGTGCTTAGTTTTGCTGTTCAATAAAGTCTGTTAAGTGTTTACCAGTTCTGTACGGGTTATGGTGGCATTTTTTATTTTATTTAGTCCGTTTTGTGTTTCCTCTCCTTTGGGCAGGTTCTTTGTGTATTTTTATAGATCTCACCTGTGTCCCTGCTGGACAGGGGAAACAGGTGCTGACTTTGAGGGAACATGGGCGAAATTCTTGGCTAGGCTTACAAGAGACTCCGGGCTAATAGCCTAGTAACATCCTATGAACCTATATGTAGCCAAGGGCCTGCAGTCTCGGGAGGGAGGCCTACATTGTACACCTCAGATCTGATGATCTGGATCTGGAAGGAGACCTCTGAATAATGATCTGATCCGACAAAACCATTGGATCTGAGGGCCTGTTTGGATCTGAGGAAAAGAATGGTGCCAAGGACAGATCCGATGGGAGGGTTGGGATCTGAGGATGCTCTTGGTCAGGTTGGATCTGAGGACCTCCGCGATCTCAGATCTGACAGAGGGAGACAGGGGTCTCTGAGCAGAACAGCCTGGATCTGAAGTCAAGGAGGCTGGACTCAGATCTGGGGAACTGCGATACAAGACCCTCTGCTTTTTGGTGGGAGAATCTCTGGAGGAAGAAGACTTACTTTTGGGATCAGAGGAAGGCTTGAAAGGAGAACCAGAGACCAAAGGACCCACTTTAGCAAGCCCTTTAAGCAGGAGCTTGTTCCTGTGCTACAGGAGAGCCCTGTGGTTGAATCTGGCACAAATGTTGCATTCAACCTCCAGATGTGGCTCCCCCAGACAATAAACTCACTCCTCGTGAGTGTCAGAATAGGGCATTTTCCGACTGCATGAGAAGCACCTTTTAAACCCAATGGGTTTCTCAGACATCTCACAAACACACACAAAAACACACTTCACCCACTCATTAAACTAAAAAAAAAAGGGGGGGGATAGGGGAAGAGGCAAGAGGATTAAACTGCCCAAAGGACCCGGGAAAGAAATGGGCCTAGAAAGAGAGCTTAACTGCTACTGAAAGGGGAGGAACCTCACCAGAAAACAGACGAGAGAGAGGAAGATAGGCAAGATAAGAAAGAAAAAACCCGGAGAATGAAGAGAAAAATTGTACTCATCTCTAACTGGAAATCTGAGACGAAGGAAGCACATCCAAATGAAATCGCGGCAAACGAGATCTGAGGATTGTGGGTAGCAAGGGATCTTGGGAAGGGGAGGAGCTTGAGCTCAGGAACTGTCCTCTTAGTTGCCAGTTCAGATTCAAAGTCAGATCCTAGACCCATCCGTGATCCATAATGACATGGGTAGCATCAGATCAACTGTATAAAACAATCTACCTGCCAAACAGTGGGTACATGTAACGCAAAAGCTGGAAGTAGACATTTAAAAAAGTTGACAAATGTAATAGATGGGAAGAAAAACTTATCATAATGGCTACACTAAACATATTATTTTGGAAGGTGAATGGCCTCAGAGATACAGACATAAAGGAAAGACAATTTAATTACATTAAGAAATGCAGAGTGCAAATAGCCCCCCACACCCCACAATGTGGGGGAGGGCTGTGCCTCACTAACTATATATACTAACTCCAGGACTGCACTACAGTGGGGAAAAGGGCATATACCTTGTACTTGCCTTACAGTACTCTACACGCTGTCACTACTGCTAGGAACACACAACACATCTGCCACATTACTATAGATACTTCCCATCAAAATGTAGATACTCACATTTAGAAACACTACAGCATTACTTTCTACATGACTTATCATATTCTGACAGTCAGCATTGTAAGTTACAGAAATTATTTTTATCACAAGTCACAGGTGTAGGGAAACCCACATCATGTCTATGGCATACAATTCAGTGAAATGAGATTCAGCCAAATGAGTTTTCAGTATTTTGAAAATTAGGTGATTTGGTCTCAGTCAAATGAGATTTAGGTGATGTGAAGTAGACCCCTGGGAACATATGCTATGGGAGTGTAATGACTTGGCAGACTTAAAAATTTCCTTATAGAGTACTCTGTCACAACTGTTGGGTGAGAAAATGGGTGTAACTAAGGAAATTATACATGATACATAATCTCAATTGCATAGATATAATAAGACCTTGTTAAGTTTAATTCTAGTGGCTTCCAAAAAAGCAATTACTAGAAAATGGAAATCAAAGTCTAAAGTAAATCTGTACTTGAAGTAGTAAATACTGTGACCCAGATAAATAGAAGAGGAAGTGAGATCTTTAGAAAAGGGTATTGGCAAACTGCACAAAGAAAATGGAAATTGTGGAACAATACATGCAGATTAACATTTTGGAGAAGAGGTGTGGTTTAAGGGAAGGCAAGAATTAACCAATTTATGTAACATTGGATTGATGACAACTGTATAAAAGAATATACGTGATGTATAATATTTTTAACTGTAAACATGGTAACACAGTTTGTTTTCTTTTAGATAAATGTATGTTTGCCTACGTCTTTAGTGATCATTCAATAAAAGTGCTTAAATAACACAGGAAAAACAGCCCACAATGACAGCTAGCCTTGTACTTACCTATGAACCTATCTTTGCAGGTCTGTGTGAACCATCCATAACACCTGTGATGGTGGATGCGCTTTTCTATTCTTCTGACTGCTTTAGACAGCTTACCACTCATATTTCTATTCACAAGTAGTATAGAGTACAGTTGTGTACCTACCATAAATGTAGATGTTCAAGTGCATTCACTATTGCAGTCATTACACTTGGGTTATCCTGCTGGCAGGCGACCCGCAGTCAGCCCGAGTTCAAAAGTCTTGGTCCGGTGTCAGTTGCTGTCACCTCTTCCCTGACGTCAGTGCGCCAGGGGGATAAAAGATGCAACCGACGCCATTTTCTTCAGTTTTTCTTGCCCCAGATGTCAGGTGCCCCCAGATAGGAAGGCTGGAAAGATAAAATTATGCCAAAAAACATGCATATATAACTATAAATATTTCCTTCATCTATAAGCAAATGCACCACATAGGTATTATAGAGATGAGAAGTACAGAAAAGTACCAGCAATGAAAAAGGGGGGATGGTGGGTGGGTAACCTGGACTGCAACAGTGAATACACTCGAACATCTACATTTATGGTAGGTACACAACTGTACTATGTTCATTGTGTTTCACTGTTGCAGTCATTACACTTGGGTAGAATCCCAAAGCTGAGGTTGGGTGGCTGGGTCTAAATTGGATTTGGAGAGGCTAACAAGCCGTATAGAACTGCAGTGGCAAAGCCTGCTCTGGATTTAGGGTAGAGAGGTAAGTGGTAGTGCTTGGTGAAAGTGTGCACTGAGCTCCAGGTTGCAGCTTCTAAAATGTCTTTGGTTGGTACTCCTCTGAGGAAAGCTGCTGAAGTGGCTGCTGCTCTGGTAGAATGAGGCCTAATGCCCTTAGGCACTGATTTGCCATGTTGTGCATAACAGAAGCGGATGCAGTGTCCTATCCATTTTGAGATTGTCTGCTTTGTAATAGGCTTTCCTTGTGATCCTGCAGCATATGCTACAAACAGTCGCTCAGCTTTTCTGAAAGCTTTTGTTTTATCCAAATAGAAACGTAGCTGTCTGTGTATATCCAAAGTGTGCAAAAGTCTCTCCCCTTTATTCTGGGGATTTGGGTAAAAAGTAGGTGAATGATTTGGTTTAAGGCCACAATGGAGACCACCTTTGGCATGAATGTTGGGTTTGTTCTAAGAGACACCCTGTGCTGATGGAAAATGAGGAAAGGTTCCACAGCCATTAATGCCTGTAACTCTGAAACTCTTCTTGCAGAAGTTATTGCTAGGAGCAGAGCAGTTTTCCATGACAAGAATTTTAGATCAGCTGTGCTGGCTGGTTCAAAAGGAGGCAGTGTGAGTTTTTCTAAAACAAAATTGAGGTCCCAAGTAGGGACTGGTGCTCTCCTTTGGGGTCTTATATTTTTTGCCCCTCTGAGGTACTGTCGTAGTAGAGGATGTGAAAAAATAGGAGGTTCCGTATTGTAATGAGCTGAAATGGCAGATGCATGGATTTTAATGGATGAGAAAGATAAGCCTTTCTCCAACATCTCAGTTAGGTATTGTAAAATCTGACGTATATTAGGGACAAGTGGTTCAAGCCCTTGTGCCTGGTTCCAAGTGCAGAATCTTTTCCATTTTTCTGCATAAGATTTCCTAGTGCTGGGCCTCCTGACTTCTAGAATGACATCCATAACAGCTTTAGAGAGAGGTGCAGTCTGAGTGACTACATTATCTGCCATGCTGCTAGGTTTAAGGTTCTGAGTTGACTGTGCAGAATCTTGACTGTCTTGTTGTGTCAGAAGATGAGGCATTTGAGGTAGAAGCCAAGCTGGGCCTTGAGACAAATTCTTTAGGATTGGGTACCAGTGCTGGCGTGGCCAGTCTGGTGCAATCAGGATCATTCTTGGCCTTTCTTGTCTGACTTTTAGTAACACCTTGGTGAGAAGAGGCATCGGAGGGAAGGCATAGACTGTCAGGCCTTTCCAGCTGAATGAAACAGCATCCACTTTCCATGCTTGAGAGTGATAAGTTCGTGTGCAAAATTTCTGTATCTGGTAATTGTGAGGGGAGGCAAAGAGATCTATATCTGGGCGTCCCCATTTCCTTGTTATCACGGTGAATACTTGTGGATTGAGCTTCCATTCGTGAGGATCCATGAGATTTCTGCTTAGTTCATCTGCAAGTGTGTTTTTTGTTCCTGGCAGGAATTGTGCCTGCAGATGTACTTGATAGGTCAGTGCTGTGTTCCACAAAGTCATGGCTTGTCTGCATAGGGGGTAAGAATGTGTGCCCCCTTGCTTGTTTATGTACCACATAACTGTGGTATTGTCCATCTTTATTAATAGTGGTCCTGAATGTATTAGGTTCTTGAAAGCTGTCAGGGCATTCTGTACGGCTAGCATCTCTTTTTGATTGATGTGAAGATGCATTTGTTCCTTGGTCCACGTGCCCTGAATACATTTTCCTGGTATATGTGCCCCCCAGGCATAATCTGATGAATCTGTTGTTACTGTCTGCCTTGCTGCGGGTAAAGTGAAAGGTTGTCCCTTGTTGTGGTGACAGGCTTGGGCCCACCATCAAAACTCCTGTTGTAGGCAGGGAATTAAGGTTATGATTGTCTCCAGGCTGTGACAATGCTGAGTCCAAACACTTTTTAGGTACCATTGTAGTTTCCTCATATGCAGTTCTGCATATGGAATTAGTAGAATGCAGGGTGCCATGAACCCCAGGGCCTGCAGAATTTTTCTTGCAGGGAGCTGGGTTTTTGTTGCCATGATTTGAAAGTAATGTCAGTTGCCTTTGTTTGTCTGGCGTGAGATAAGCCATCTGGGCAGTTGTATTTAAGCTTGCACCCAGGAATATTATCTCTTTTGATTTCTTTTCGTTTACTGTGTACCCTAGGCAAATTAGCAATCGTTTTACAAATGCCAGATGCTTTAGAAGAATGCCCTTGCTTTCTGCTTGAATAAGGCAGTCGTCCAGCTAAGGATATATTTGAATTCCTTTTTGTCTGCAAAATGCAATTACTGGTGCCAGGCATTTTGTGAAGACCCTGGGAGCAGTAGATAAGCCAAAGGGCAATGCAGATAATTGGTAATGCATTGAGCCTGCTATGAATCTGACGTATCTTCTGCAAGGCTGTCTGATTGGGACATGCAGGTTATGCCTCCTTGAGGTCCAAAGTAACAAGCCAAGCTTTTTTGCCCAGTATGGGCAGAAGTTGCTGTAGTGTTATCATTTTGAATTTTGGAACATCCAGGAAAGTATTTAGGATTGACAGGTCCAGTATTGGTCTCCAGGCTTTATCCTTTCTGGGTACTAAGAAACGTCTTGAGTAAAATCCTTGTCCCTGTTCTTGTTGTGGAACTTTCTGAATAGCTCCCATGTCCATAAGAGCAGCAATCTGTTTTTGTGCCTCTGCCCATTGGTTTTGTGGCAGGTCCGGCATACCTTTTGGTTTTGGAAGTGTGTGGAAGTGGAACCTGTAACCCTGAGAAACAATATTCATCACCCATTGGTCCTGGGTGATCATGTGCCAATTTTTTGAGAAAAGTGCTAGCTTCCCCCCTAGGGGTGCTGTCAAGAGGTAAGTACTTGGCATTTGAACAGGGAAGTCATTGTGACTGCTTCCTATAAGGTTATGATTTGTCTTCCCCTCCTTTGGGGGCGGAAGCACCCCATTGCTTAGGTCTGTAGGAGCCTTTGGGCTGTGATCTGCCTCTTGGGCATCTGTAGCTGCCTCTTTGTGGCCTGACACTGGAAAGGACCAATTTTTTGAAGGCCAGTTTCTGCTGAATCTTGGTGGTTGAAACTGTAAGAAATCTTTCACTGTCTGCATTGACTTTACTTTATCCTCCATTTTCTTTAACACCTCTTCTGCCTTAACACCAAACAAAGTATCATGCTGTAATGGAGCATCCAATAATTTTTCTTTAACATGGTCAGGTAAATTTTGTTCTTTCAACCAAGCATGCCTTCGAATAACAGAGCCTGCAACTGTGGCTCTACCAGAAGCCTCTAATGAATAAAAACTGCACTGCAGAGTATGCTTTCCTACTTGTTCAATTGCATGCAATAAATCCTGCATTTCTTTACTGTCAGAACCTTCTGTATATGAAATCATTTTCTGCTTTAACAAAGATATGAGGTATTGTTGGTATTTAAGCATGTGAAACTGACAGTTTAAAGCTCCAGCTAAAGTAGCAGAAGTGTAAACTTGTTTCCCCCATCTGTCCAGAGCTCTGGAATCCCTATCAGAGGGGACAGGATTTTTAGCAGTAGCAGCCTTAACCCCTTTTGGACCCTGGGAAATTATTTCTGGGTCTGCAGTGAGGTTTTTGTAAAGAAATTTATGAGTCAGGGACTCTGTAGCACCTATCTGGCTTGACTGGTGCAGGGGGTAAAGAATCAGGAGACAGACTGGATTCAGAAAATACATCAACAATATCAAGCACAGGGGGGATAGCCAGAGGCCTGTGCTGAGGCAATAAAAGGAAGTCTCTGAGCCTTTTCTTGGATTCAGAATAATCCTGGCTCTGCCAATGGAAATGCTCCCTCATGGTGTGCAGGGTTTTCCCAAAAGAATAATCCTCAGGCGGAGAGGCTGAAGGTATGGACTCTTCTGCATCAGAGTCCTCATAGGGAGGGAGAGAGTATCCCTGATCAGAAGAGGAATCAGAGGAAATGGAAACCTGGTCAGAGTAGTCATAATCAGTATCCTGCCTAGGCCTTTTGTCAGGGGGGGGGGGATGGAAACCCCTGATTAAAGTAATTAGGTCTTCAGCCATTTTAAGCATCTGTTTCTTTGGCATGGATGATTGTTCTGGAGAATGCTGAACTTGTTTCCTAGTCTTTAATGGTGTTTCTGACTTTGCCTTTGCTGCTGTAGTGGGTTTAGTTGTAAGCTGTGAAGGTCTGAAAACACCCTCAGAAGCCGATGCCTGCTTAGCGGCTCCAGACCCATCTGAGGATATAGTTTCCGTAGGCCCAATACCTTGAGTTTCCACAGGCCTTGGTGTCTCCATGTGGCTGTTGGTTACGGCCTGTGGCTCTGAGGTAGCGGGTGTCAGGGGCTGCAAAAGTGCCTCACTGAGAACCGGCGACTGGCCTAGAAGAGGCTTCGTCGGTTTTGGACCTCGGATGCCTGTCCTTTTCTTTGTCTTTGCGTTCTTTATAAATTGCAGTCATCGGCTGTTCTGACGGCATTATGTAGTTAAATCTTCGGCCAAAATAATGTAGAGCAAAATCAAACCGATGTTTAATAGTTTGTTTATTGAATCTAGCACAAAACCGACAACTAGTAACATCGTGGTCAGGGCCTAGGCAAGGAATACAGTAAGAGTGAAAGTCCTTATGAGGTATTTGCTTCCCACAAAAAATACAATTATTAACTTTTACTGACATCGGTCTGGAGCAAGAAATAGTTTCCCCAACGGGGTACTTAGCTTCATTGAAGACTTCGGTTCTGAAATTTAATTTTGAAAATATCAGGAGTCGGCCGACCGGCACTAGCGAACTGCTTTTGCTTCGAGCAACGCGTGGCAAGAAAGACTGAAGAAAATGGCGTTGGTTGCATCTTTTATACCCCTGGTGCACTGACATCAGGGAAGAGGCGACAGCAACCGACGCCGGACCAAGACTTTGGAACTCGGGCCGACTGTGGGTCGCCTGCCAGCAGGATAACCCAAGTGTAATGACTGCAACAGTGAAACACGATGAACATCAACTAATCCTAACCTTTGAATCTTTAGAGTTGACCGATTCAAAACTTGTAATTTTATATTATAAAAGATTTTAACAAGAAAATAACTGCTTTTAGAAAAAATGCTATTTTTTTAATTCTGTGGAATAACATACATGCCCATACATGTCAAGCAGAGCGCCTCCTTGGCCCTCTTCAAAAGAAACCTTGACGATTGGATGAGAGATAGGAAATTCACCCCGGGGATCACATCAGTCGCCCTGCTAGACAGGGGTCCAGGGAAGTAAACATTGTGGGAAGAAATAACCAGGGAACTGCTATGGCTAGGCTTGTATAGGCACTAGGCCGATAGCCTAGTACCAACCAATGAACTACCCCCACAAAATGTATTAATAAGTTTCCATTACAACAGCTAAGGTGCACATAAAGTTTTTCACTTTGAAGATGACTGGTGGTACTCATGCATAATGTGTGACAACACTGTCAGTGACCTGGGTTTGGTAAGCAACCCAGGTTGCTTGAAGGGCCCTCCAAACAGAACATTTAAGCAGTTGATGTGTTCATCTCTCAGAACATGGATTAAGGCCTTCTACCATGTGCAATATCCCTGAGGGACTATGGGAGATCTGCATTTACTATGTCTACAGAAATGGCAGACAGAGGCAGAAGTCTGCTTGTTTATTTACAGAGGGAGTAGCTGTACTGTTACATGCCATATCACTGAACCAAATTCAAGTCAGATTTCATGCAGTAATATCCTTACATTGCAAATACCAGGCAAACCCACATTTAGAACTCTGGTATTGTGGGGGATGCAGCCCTACCATGAGAATCATTCTTAAATATTTTTCTTACTTTCAAAAACTATATATTGTTGATTTTTATATTGTTTTTGCAAAGAACAACACTGCTTTTGATAAGTTGCTTGCACCTGCATGTACATGTAACGGACCAACATCAATGAACACTTATATCTCAGGAAGGAGCAAAAGTGTGGGGATTCAAAACCTGTATAACTGTGGAATGACGCTGTACACCAGCAGTTACTCATGTCTTCAACATCTGCCAGTACACACAATTAGTATCAGGCAGCTTTGCTCAACACCTTCTTCTGTTCTTTTTGTGCAATGACTGCATGGAATAAATCTGCCAGCTAGGATAAGTAGACAATGTCAAGTTAATAGCAGGAGATGACAAAGTACAGTTGTGTACACTTACCATAAATGTAGATGTTTGAGTGTATTCACTGTTGCAGTCATTACATTTGGGTTATCTGCCTGCAGATAGCCCTCAGCTGGCCTGATTATCAAAGTCTTAGGTCCTGCAACGGATGCTGTCTCTTCTTCCATGACGTCAGGTAGTCAGGGGTATAACGCATGTAGCTGACACCATTACATCAGTTTTTCTTGCCCCAGATGTCAGTTGCCCCCATAATGGGAAGCAATTATATACAAGGTTACACCTCCAACAAAAAGCAAATACAAGTACAGTTGTGTACACTTACCATAAATGTAGATTTTCGAGTATATGCACTACTGCTGTCATTACATTTGGGTAATCTGCTGGCAGGTTGCCCTCAGTCGGCCTGATTAACAAAGTCTTGAGTCCTGCGTCAGTTGCTGTCCCTTCTTCCATGACGTCAGGTCATCAGGGGTATAAAACATGCAGCAGACATCATTACCTCAGTTTTTCTTGCCCCAGATGTCAGGTGCCCCCTGAATGGGGAGCAAAATAAAATGTAAAACACAAAAATACACCTCCAACCAAAAGCAAATACACCAAAAAGGCTTTTAAGCACAGTAACAGAAAGTAGAGGTATAGTCAGAGAAAAACGGGGCTGGAGGGAGGGTAACCAGGGCTGCAACAGTGAATACACTCGAACATCTACATTTATGGTAAGTGTACACAACTGTACTATGTTCTTCATGTTTCACTGTTGCAGTCATTACATTTGGGTAGATTCCCAAAACTATGGTTGGGAGGATGGATTTATACAGCATTAGGACCAGCTATAAGGCCCTGCAAGACAGCAGTGGCAAAGCCAGCCCTGGATTTAGAGAAAATTGGCAAATAATGCTTGGTGAAAGTATGAACTGAACTCCAGGCAGCAGCTTCTACAATATCCCTGGTAGGAACACCTCTGAGAAAGGCTGCAGAAGTAGATGCAGCCCTGGTGGAATGAGATCTGATCCCTTGGGGGATAGGTTTTCCATGGTGCTTATAGCAAAAATGAATGCAATGGCTTATCCGTTTAGAAATGGTTTGTTTGGAAATAGCCTTTCTCTCTGCCCCTGCAGCAAATGCTACAAGCAGTTGTTCAGATTTTCTTCGGGTTTTAGTCCTGTGCAAGTAGAATCTAAGTTGTCTGTGCAAATCCAATGAATGCAGAATCCGTTCCCCTTTGTTCTGTGGATTGGGAAAGAAAGTTGCAAATGAATGGACTGATTAAGAGCCACAAATTATACCACCTTGGGCATGAAGGATGGATTGGTCCTAAGTGACACCCTGTCCGTATGAAAGATGATGAAAGGCTCCACTGCCATAAGAGCCTGTAACTCCGATATCCTTCTAGTGATTGCTAGCAGGAAGACTGTTTTCCAAGAAAGAAATTTTAAGTCTACAGTAGCAGCTGGCTTGAAAGGAGGTAGAGTGAGTTTCTCCAATACAAAGTTAAGGTCCCAGGCAGGGGTTGGAGCTCTCCTGGGTGGTCTCAAGTTTTTGGCCCCTCTGAGGTACTGCTTGAGCAGAGGATGAGAGAAGAGGGGAGGATCTGTGTTATAATGAACTGAAATGGCTGAAGCATGGATTTTAATGGAGGAAAAAGACAGGCCCTTGTGAAGCATCTCAGTTAAGTATTGTAAAATCTGCTGTGCTCATTCCTTGAGATTGATTCCAAGCACAGAATCTTTTCCATTTGTCAGCATAAGATCTTTTAGTACTAGGTCTTCTCACCTCCAAGATGACATCCATCACAGGTTTGCTGAGGGATGCTAAGGGTGAATTTAAGTGTCAAGCTGCAAGGGTCAATGTTGGGAGCTGAGGGTGCAGAATCTGGTTCTCCTGCTGAGACAGTAAGGAAGGTGTCTGAGGCAGGTGCCATGGAGATATTTGTGATACACTGCACAGGAGTACATACCACTATTAGCATGGCCAGTCTGGAGCAATCAAAATCATTCTTGGTTTGTCCTGTTTGACTTTTAACAGAACTTTGCAGAGTAGAGGCACAGGGGGAAAGGCGTAGACTGATAGGTTTTTCCAGCTGAAGGACAGAGCATCCACTTTCCGGGCTTTTTTGTGGGGAGTCCTTGTACAAAATTTGTCCAACTGGTAGTCCTGGGGGGAAGCAAATAGATCTATGTCTGGGCTCCCTCATTTGCTTGTCAACATGTTGAAAATCCGTGGTTCCAGTCTCCACTCATGTGGGTCCATGAGATTTCTGCTTAGTCCGTCTGCCAGTGTATTTAATTTTCCTGGCAGGAATTGAGCTTGTAGGTGCACTTGGTAGCTCAAGGCCGTGTTCCACAATGCCATGGCTAGTCTGCAGAGGGGGTAGGAATGTGTACCCCCCTGCTTGTTTATGTACCACATAACCATAGTGTTGTCTGTCTTTACCATTATTTGTCCTGGAAGAATGTAGTCCTTGAAGGCTGTCAGAGCATTCTGTACAGCTAACATTTCTTTTTGATTGATATGTAGGTGCATTTGATTTGGGTTCCTTTTGCCCTGAATATACTTCCCTGCCAGGTGAGCCCCCCCCCCCATGCATAGTCTGATTCGTCTGTAGTTAGGGTTTGGGCAGCAGGGGGTAGCGTGAATGGCAGTCCCTTGTTTTGGTGGCAGGCCTCTGCCCACCATAGGAACTCCAGGCATAGGCAAGGTATGATAGGAATAAGAAGTTATGTACCTACCATAACGTTCCATGTTAGTTGTCTTCTTCTCGCCTTCTTTCTTGCTGGTTGGGTTTGGAGCCGATCCTCGGCTCCGACTCGGCCATCTTCAAAAGCTCGAGAGCTGCTTACTGGCTCGAGGCCCCTCTATATCCCATGATGCCTGGCGCTAGATACCCAGATCTCATTTGGTAACCTAACTACAGACATAATAATAACAATTATAATAATACAGTAAACTGTAGTAGGATACATGAACCTACAGGAGAGACTGACAGTCAAAAGTAATAGCCAGAGAAGACTCAGCCAGTGATAAACTAACCTAAGGAACTCTTCTTGGTCTACTAGGATAGGGGGATGGAGGGTGGGACACAAGAAAGAAGGCGAGAAGAAGACAACTAACATGGAATGTTATGGTAGGTACATAACTTCTTAATGTTAAGTTGTCTATCTCGCCTTCATTCTTGTTGGTTGGGACAGCGTCCCTAGCACCTCAATCCTGGGTGGCTCATCGGAATAGACTCTTCAGAACAGTGGAACCAAAATCAGCTCTGCTCCTGGAGGCCACATCCAGCTTATAATGTGAAATGAAGGTATGTGGAATAGCCCATGTAGCTGCCACACAAATAGTTTCCATTGGCAATCTGGCCTGAAAGGCCACTGAAGTAGCTAGAGCTCTGGTGGAGTGACCTTTGGGTTTAGCAGGAAGCTCTTTATTTCTTAACTTTAACTGATATATAAAAGTAATAGTAGAAGTCAACCACCTAGATAAGGTTACCTTTGACACTGGTATACCTTGTTTTCCCTCAGCGCAGGACAGGAACAACTGGTCTGATTTTCTGATTTGCTTGGTTCTATGCAAGTAAAAGCGTAATTGTCTATGAACGTCCAACTGATGTAAAGTACAGTTTTGTACCTACCATAAATGTAGATGTTCGAGTGTTCACCCTGCTGCAGTCATCACACTTGGGTTATCCTGCCGTCAGGTGGTCCCGCAGTCGGCCTGAATTCCAAAGTCTTGGTCCGGCATCGGTTGCTGTCGCTTCTTCCCTGACGTCAGTGCGCCACAGGTATATAAGAGGCATCGGACGCCATTTTCTTGCCCCAGATGTCAGGTGTCCCCAATAGGTAGGCAAAATATATATATCTATATATATATATATATATATATATATATATATATATATATATATATATATATATATATAGATATATATATATATATATATATATATGTATATATATAGCTAGATAAAAATAAAATACCTTTAGGCACAAGCAAATACACCACAGAGGTTGTATAGGATAGAGTGGTATAGATAAGTTCAGCTAGTACACAGGGGATGGAGGGAGGGTAACCTGGACTGCAGCAGGGTGAACACTCGAACATCTGCATTTATGGTAGGTACAAAACTGTACTATGTTCATCGTATTACCCTGCTGCAGTCATCACACTTGGGTTGAATCTCAAAGCTAAGGATGGGAAGTGGAATTAAACAGGGTTAGAAGAAGCTAGTAGGCCCTGCAAAACTGCAGTGGCAAAACCAGCTCTAGTCTTAGAATATAGAGGTAAGTGATAGTGTTTGGTGAAAGTGTGCACTGAACTCCAAGTTGCAGCTTCCAGAATATCCTTGGTTGGTACTCCCCTGAGAAAGGCTGCTGATGTAGCTGTAGCCCTGGTGGAGTGGGACCTAATGTTAGCAGGTACCGGTTTCCCATGATGCATGTAGCAGAAACGTATGCAATGTCCTATCCATTTAGAAATGGTCTGTTTTGAGATAGCTTTTCCTTGTGATCCTGTAGCATAGGCTACAAAGAGCTGGTCAATTTTTCTGAAAGCCTTAGTTTTATCTAAGTAGTAACGTAATTGCCTGTGACTGTCCAAAGAGTGCAGGAGTCTTTCTCCTTTGTTCTGGGGATTTGGGAAGAAGGTGGGTAAATGAATGGTTTGGTTAAGGGCCACACTGGATACCACCTTTGGCATAAAGGAAGGGTTAGTTCGTAGAGAAACTCTGTCTTGATGAAAAATGAGGAAAGGCTCCACTGCCATTAGTGCCTGTAGCTCTGAGACTCTTCTATCTGAGGTTATTGCTAGTAGCAGGGCAGTTTTCCATGAAAGAAATTCTACATCAGCTGAAAAAGCTGGTTCAAAGGGCGGCAGTGTAAGCTTTTCCAGAACAAAGTTGAGATCCCAAGTAGGTGCTGGTGCTCTCCTTGGCAGTCTTATGTTCTTAGCCCCTCTGAGGTACTGTCTTAGGAGTGGATGTGAGAATAAAGGAGGATCCGTGTTGTAATGAGCTGAAATTGGTGAGGCGTGGATCTTAATAGATGAAAAGGAAAGTCCTTTGTGCAACATCTCAGTTAAATATTGTAGAATCTGAGGAATGTTTGGAGCCAGAGGATTTTGGCCTTAATATTTTCCATTTGTCTGAATAGGTTTTCCTGGTGCTGGGCCTTCTGGTCTCCAGAATGACATCCATAACAGCT
This sequence comes from Protopterus annectens, assembly GCF_019279795.1. Taxonomy (NCBI): domain Eukaryota; kingdom Metazoa; phylum Chordata; order Ceratodontiformes; family Protopteridae; genus Protopterus; species Protopterus annectens. The sequence continues at coordinate 1,947,105,691 of NC_056726.1, forward strand.
TTGGATAGAGGTGTTGGCTGGTTGTTTAGGTAATTTGCCATGCAGCCAGGTTTAAAGTCTTGAGCTGGCTGTGTAGAATCTGATTGTCTCGCTGGGTGAGCAGGTGAGGAATCTGTGGTAAAATCCATGGTGGGCCGTGGGCCATGTTCCTTAGAATTGGATACCAATGCTGGCGTGGCCAGTCTGGTGCAATGAGTATCATTTGTGGCCTCTCTAATCTGACTTTCAGCAGTACCTTTGCTAGAAGAGGCAGTGGAGGAAAGGCATACTGTAAATGTTTTCCAACTGAATGAGAGGGCGTCCACTCTCCAAGCTTGTGGATGGAATGTCCTTGTGCAAAATTTTTGAAGTTGGAAGTTTTGGGGGCTTGCAAACAGATCTATGTCTGGGCGTCCCCATTTTTGAGCTATCATTGCAAATACTTGTGGATCTAGTTTCCACTCGTGTGGATCCATGATGTTTCTGCTTAGTTCGTCTGCCAATGTGTTTTTCTTTCCTGGCAGGAATTGCGCTTGTAAATGAACCTGGTAAGACAGTGCAGTGTTCCACAAGGTCATAGCTTGCCTGCATAGAAGGTAGGAATGTGTGCCCCCTTTTGTTTATGTACCACATTACTGTGGTATTGTCCGTCTTTATTAACAATTGTCCTGGGTGTAAGAGGTCCTTGAAAGTTGTTAGGGCATTCTGTTTTTGATTGATATGCAGATGCCTCTGATCTGTAGCCCATTTGCCCTGAATGCAATGTCCTACCATGTGTGCTCCCCAGGCATAGTCCGATGCATCTGTTGTCATAGTTTGCCTGGCTGTGGGTAAGGTGAAAGGCTGACCCTTGTTGAGGTGACATGCCTGTGCCCACCATAGAAACTCCTGTTGAAGGCAGGGAATGAGTGGTATCATTGTTTCCAAGCTGTGGTTGTGCTGAGTCCATACGCTTTTCAGGTACCATTGTAATTTCCTCATATGCAGTTTTGCAAATGGTATTAGTAGTATGCAAGATGCCATGAATCCCAAGGCCTGCAGAATTTTTCTTGCAGGGAGTTGGGTCTTTGTTGCCATTATTTTGAAATATTGAGTCAGCTGCTGTTGCTTGTCTGGCGTGAGATAAGCCATCTGGGCCATTGTATTCAAGCTGGCACCCAGGAATATTATGTTTTGTGATGGCACTAGTTTTGATTTCTTTTTGTTTACTGTTACCCTAGGCAACTTAGAAGGTGTTTAACAAATGCCAGATGCTTTAAAAGAATGTCCTTGCTTTCTGCTTGAATAAGGCAGTCGTCCAGGTATGGGTATATTTGAATTCCTCTGTCTGCAGTATGCAATTACTGGTGCCAGGCACTTTGTGAAGACCCTGGGCGCAGTAGATAAGCCAAAGGGCAGTGCAAAGAATTGATAATGCGTTGAACCTGCAATGAAGCGGAGGTATCTTCTGCAATTTTGTCTGATAGGGACATGCAGGTATGTCTCCTTCAGGTCCAACGTTACTAGCCAAGCATTCTTGCCCAGCATGGGAAGAAGCTGCTGTAGTGTTAGCATCTTGAATTTTGGTACTTGCAATAAGGTGTTCAGAATTGAAAGATCCAGAATGGGTCTCCAATGCTTTGTCCTTTCTTGGGACTAGAAAGAGTCTCGAGTAAAATCCTTGTCCTTGCTCCTGTGTAGGTACCTGTTGAATGGCTCTCGTGTCCATGAGAGCTGTAATTTGTTTTTGTGCCTCTGCCCATTGATTTGGTGGCATGTTTGGCATTCCTTTTATCCTTGGTAAGGTATGAAAGTGGAATCTGTATCCTTGTTAGACAAGGACCGATTTGTCTTTTGTGATGATGTGCCAGTTGTCTGCAAAAAATGCTAATTTTCCTCCTAAGGGAGCTGCCAGGAGAGATTTGCTTGGTAGTTTGAGGATTGAGTCATTGTGTTTGTCTTCTGCTAGCTTGGGGCCTGTCTTCTCCTCCTTTCTGGGTAGCAGTACCCTATTGGCGAGGTTTGTAAGGGCCTTGTGACTGACCTCTGCCCCTGTATTTGCCCCTCTGTGATCTGTCAGAAGCTGGAAAGGACCAGTTTTTTGTTGGCCAATTTCTGCTGAAACAAGGGGGTTGTACCTGCAAAAAATCCTTGATAGTCTGCATAGACTTTGCATTATCCTCCATTTTCTTTAAAACCTCTTCTGCTTTGACACCAAATAATACATCCTGCTGTAAAGGTGCATCCAATAATTTTGCTTTAACATGATCAGGAAGGGTTTGTTCGTTTAACCAAGCAAGACAGAGCCAGTAACAGCTGCTCTACAGGAAGCTTCCAATTAATCATATCCGCATTGTAAAGTATGTTTGCCCCCCTGTTCAGCTGCATGCAATAGATCCTGCATTTCCTTGAATTCAGACTGTTCAGTATGTGTGCTCATTTTTTGTTTTAATTGAGACATTAGGAATTGCTGATATTTCAGCATGTGAAACTGACAATTTAATGCTCTCATAGCCAGAGTTGCTGAGGTGTATATTTTCTTTCCCCGTCTATCTAGGGCTCTGGAATCCCTTTCAGAGGGCACAAGATTTTTATCCATAGAAGCTTTAGCTCCTTTAGGACCCTGGGAAATTGTTTCTGGGTCAGCCACAGGGCTTTTATAAAGGAATTTGTGTGAGTCAGGTACTCTGTAGTATCTGTCTGGTTTGGCTGGAGCAGGAGGTAGAGAGTCTGGATTTAGACTAGACTCCAAGCAAACATCATCCACAATATCTAAAACTGGAGGGATAGCAAGAGGTCTGTGCTGGGGTAATAAAAGGAACTCTCAGAGCCTTTTCTTAGAATCAGAGTAGTCCTGGCCTTCCCAGTGGAAATGTTCCCTCATGGTATGTAAAGTTTCCCCAAAGGAGTAGTCTTCAGGGGGAGATGCTGAGGGAATAGAGTCTTCAGCATCAGAGTCTTCATAAGGTGGAAAAGTGTAATCCTGTTCCTCAGAAGAATCTGAGGAAATTGAAACCTGGTCAGAGGAAGCAGAATACTCCTCTTGTCTTGGTCTTTTATCAGGAGGGGGATGGGAACCCCCTGATTAGGGTAATCAAATCTTCAGCCATCTTAAGCATCTGTTTCTTAGGCATGGGGCCTTGAACTGCAGACTGATGTACAATCTTCTTTGGTTTTAAAGGAGTTTTAAGTTTAGAGTAAGATTTAATGGTGAGTGTAGTCGGTCTGAAGACACCTTCTGCAACCGAAGGTGTTTCCACTGCACCGGGGTCTACTTCTGCTCCGGTGTCAGAAGGGCCTAATGAAGATGGCTGCGTCGTCCTAGTAGACTTTACTTGAGGATCCGCAGCTGTGTGGGGTTCCAGTTCTGCGGTCATCAGGGGCTGCGTAGGTGCCTCACTGAAAACCGGAGAACCGGCGACAGGCCCAGCAGAGGCCTCGGAGTCTGGCTTGTTCCTAGGCTGCCTGTCCTTATCCTTGTTTTTTTATGCATGCCGGCCATCAGCTGCTTCGACGGCATGATATAATTAAATTTCCTACCAAAGTAATGTCGTGTGAAGTCAAAACAGCGTTTGATAGTTTGTTTATTAAACCTAGCACAAAACCGACAACCTGTGACGTCGTGGTCTGGGCCTAGGCAAGGAATACAGTAGGAATAAAAGTCCTTATGAGGTATTTGGTTCCCACAAGAAATGCAATTGTTAATTTTTTCTGACATCAGACTGAGGCATGAAAAGGTTCCCCAGTGGGGTACTTAGCTTTATTGAAGACTTCGGACTGAAATTCGAATTGAAAATCTCAGTTGTCGGCTGACCGGCACTTGCGAACTGCTTCTGCTTCGTGCACCGCGTGGCAAGAAAGACTTGAAGAAAATGGAGTCAGATGCCTCTTATATACCCCTGGCACACTGACGTCAGGGAAGAAGCGGCAGCAACTGACGCCGGACCAAGACTTTGTAATTCAGGCCGACTGCGGGACCGCCTGAAGGCAGGATAACCCAAGTGTGATGACTGCAGCAGGGTAACATGATAAACATCTTGTATTCTGCCTTGTTGGAATAATTTGGAAAAAACACAGGTAGGTCAATGGACTGATTCAAATTATAATTAGAAGTAACCTTTGGAAGAAAGGAAGGGTTAGTCCGAAGAGAAACTCTATCATTGTGAAAAACTAGGTAAGGAGGATGAACACAGAGCCTGAAGTTCAGAAACTCTTCTGGCTGACGTAACTGCAACCAGAAGAAGGGTTTTCAAAGAAAGAAACTTCAAAGAACAAGAAGCTGCCAATTCAAAGGGGGGTAGTATCAGGGAAGCTAAAATCAAATTCAGATCCAATGGAGGCGGAGGATCTCTTACTGGGGGCCTGAGTAGAGTGGTCCCTTTAAGAAAGGCTTTACAAAGCTTATGGGACATGATGCTTGAATCAGATATGCTCGTATGAAAGTTTGAAATTGCAGCTAGCTGAACTCTAATCGTGGCAGAAGAGGATTCAGCTCGAAAAAGTTCTGCTAGAAAATCTAAAATATGGTGTACAGGGGCTGAAAAGGAATCTATATTCCTGGTCTCTGACCATAAGGAAAAACGTTTCCACTTACTAGCATAAGTTTTCCTAGTGGTCGACTTATGCGAGGATAAGATGATTTCACGCACCGAGTGGGAGATGTTCGGAAGCCTGGCTAAGGTCGGAAGTGGAGAAACCAAGCAGTGAGCTGGAGAGATTGAAGAGATTGGTGCAGCCCACCCGATTGATGGATCAGGAGGTCTGGAATTGGGTCCAGGGCTGCTCCAGAAGGTGATGATGCAGGAATGGGAACCAAATTTGTAGAGGCCAGTAAGGGGCAATGAAGATCATCTTGCATCCCAATGTGGTAGCTTTCTGAATTAGTTTGGGAATCAGGGGAAACGGAGGGAATGCATAAAGAAGTCCCTGAGGCCAATCGTGAACTAGAGCATCTCTGGGGAAGTGTCCGGGAAGAGGGAGGAGAGAGAAGAAATTGTCGCACTTGCTGTTGAAGAGGGTGGCAAAAAGGTCGCAGCAAGGCTGACCCCATTTGCGGAAGATTTTGATTACCACAGTCTGATTGAGAGAGCATTCGTGAGGCATGAGAATTGTTCTGATCAGCCTGACTGCTATAACGTTGGACTTCCCAGGGATGTGCGCTGCTATCAGAAACCGATGGGAAGAGATCGCCCACTGCCAAAGTCTGAGTATTTCTCGACATAAGGGGTATGACTTGGCTCCGCCCTGCTTGTTGATGTACCATACTACTGACATATTGTCTGTTTGAATTGCAATGGTCCCGGTGGGAAGAGAGTTCTGAAGAGCTTGCAACGCTAAAAGCACGGCTCTCATCTCCAAGACATTGATATGCAGATGGTACTCGTAGGGCTGCCCGGTGCCTTGGACTGTTCTGCCCTGAAAATGCCCCCCCACCTGATCAGGGAGGCGTCCGTGGTCACCGTAGCTACTAGAGGAGGAAGAACGAATGGTCTACCCTGGTGTAATGATGGGGAAACCATCCACCAAACAAGTTGGTTTTTGCATGACTGTGTGATCATTATCATGTGAGACATTGGGATTTGCTGGAAGGACCATTGTGTGAACAGCATCCACTGAAGAATCCTCATGTGAAAACGTGCAAGGGGGACTAGTATGATAGCCGCTGCCATGAGACCCAATGTTTTTAGGACGAATCTGGCCTGAATTGTTTTGCATCCTAATAAGACCTGCACATGTCGTCGAATGGCTAACACTCTGTCTACTGGGAGAGACGCTGACATGTCCTTTGTGTTTAAGTTTGCGCCTATAAAGGTGATAGATTGACAAGACGACAATGCAGACTTTTCGCAATTTATTGTGATTCCTAGAGTGCAGCACATTTGGATGGTGTAGTCTCTGGCTCGCAGCAGGTGATGCCTGGTGGTTGCAGTAAGGAGCCAGTCGTCTAAATATCGAAACAAAAATAAAGACTTGCAAGGAGTGTCCAAATAGAGGTCGGAAACCAGGATTCAAGACTTGCAAGGAGTGTCCAAATAGAGGTCGGAAACCAGGATTCCTTCTTAAAAGGATCTTTTATTGAAAATCACAAAACACCAATAACGCCAAACCAATCTATACGTTTTCGACAAAGGCAAGTCTTCATCAGAAAGTGATCTGTCCTTGTTTAGCTTTGACTCAACTCCCATTAATATATCAGCCTAACTCCTACTGAAGATGTCCCAGGACAACTTGGTTTGTTACCAAACCTCATTTATACCAGGCCTATAATTAAAAGACTTTCCTGTGTGAAGACAACCAATAAAGGCCCATAGACAAAGATAACAAGGACAGATCACTTTCTGATGAAGACTTTCCTTTGTCGAAAACGTATAGATTGGTTTGGCGTTATTGGTGTTTTGTGATTTTCAATAAAAGATCCTTTTAAGAAGGAATCCTGGTTTCCGACCTCTATTTGGACACTCCTTGCAAGTCTTTATTTTTGGTTTTGGTTGTCGTTTGACTTGCTTCCATCTTTTGGTTTGGTTTTTAAATATCGAAACACCTGGAATCCTTGCCGTGTCAAGTGAGCGGTGACTATTGCCAGACATTTGGTGAGCACCCTGGGGGCTGTGGTGAGACCAAAGGGCAGAGCTCTGAACTGATAATGACTGGCTCCCAGCTGGAAGCGGAGGAATCTTCTGGAGCGTCTGTCCATTTTGATATGGTAGTACACGTCCTGAAGATCTATGGAGCACATCCAATTGTCCTGACCCAGAAAGGGTAAAATGGACTGTAGTGTGACCATCCGGAACTTCATTCTTTGAACAGACCTGTTTAGTCTGCTGAGATCCAGAATGGGTCTCCAGTCCCCTGTCTTTTTTGGTACCAAAAAGAACCTTGAGTAAATTCCGGATCCTTGTTGGTCTGCTGGGACTGACTGGATGGCTCTTTTTCTTAGCAGTTTTGAAATTTCTTGGACTGCTTGATCCTTTAGACTGGGTGGAACATCTGGAAGGGATTTATTGGAAGAGAGTGGAGTGCGAAAGAAGGGGATTTTGTAGCCTTCGGATATGAGAGAAAGTACCCATTTGTCTTGTGTTATACTTTGCCAGGCTTTTGGGTACAGTGAAAATCTTCCCCCGACTGCCTCCGAAGGTGGACAGTCGGGCAGCACTTCAGGGATGCTGGAAAGGCTCGTCAGAGAAGGATTCTCTTTGGCCCTGATTTTGCAGACCCCCTCTGCCCCTAGGGCGGCGTCTATTGTTCCCTCCTCTGCCCCTGGAGGGGAACTCTCTACGTGTATCAGGCACGGCTCCCTGGGGTTTGCAGAACCACATTTTCCCACTCTTCTGACCCTTGGGATACTTTCTTGAAGGAGTGGAAAAACGGACTCCAACAACAGAGAGTCTTGCCTTCATGCTCACACCTGGTAAGGGTATCCTTCACCTGTGGTCCAAACAGAGCAGAACCATCAAAGGAGGTGTTGGTGAAAGATGCCCTGAAGGGTTCCGCAAAGTTGCATAACAGCATCCAAGAGCGTCTCCTCAAAGCCACACCTGTGCCTGCGGCCCTACTCGCTCCATCGGCTGCATAATAGATGAGCCGCATAGAGGAGTTTACTACAGAATTTAGTCACCAGCTGGAAGGCAACCTTAGCCTGGGCCCCCGCAGCTGATAGATCTTGAAGGGTATCTCCTAGCTCTTTAAGGAGAGCCCTTTGAAGGCGGGTAAAATGGCACAAATAGTTCAGAGACCTCATGGAAAAGGTCACTGAGGAAAACATCCGCTTCCCATATCTATCCATCATCCTAGATTCCTTATTAGGGGGATGGACAGACGAAGAAGTTTCAGCCAACTCCTTTTTAGTGGCCGCTGCTACCACCATGGCATCAACGGGAACACCCTTGGTCAGAAATTGCTTGTCTTGAGGGGCAGTAATGAATTTTGTGGGCCTGCGGGGAGTTGGTTCCATTGTGTCTGGAGCTGACCACGCCTTTCGAGCCACCACAGACATCAGTGGTTTGAAAGGCGGAGACACCCAGGAGGTGGAGGGCCGGGAACCAAACACATCCAGGAATACCGACTCATCCTCAGAAGGGTTAAGGGTAGTCCAGTTCCCCCTCTGCCTAAGGATTTCAAGGATGTCTGAGAAGGAGACGTCCTCAGAGGGGGATCTCGGGGACCCTTCCGACTCCTCCAAGTCGGTATTTGAAGTGACAGACTCAGGGGAGTCAACATGCTTCCTCTTGCATTTCCTCTTTTGAGGGGGCTCCTCTGAATGGACAGGGGAGGCCTCGGAAGAGGAAGATACACCCAATGGGGTGCCCTGGAGTGCTTGTTCCCCACGCTTGGGGTCTGGAGGAGGGGCAAAGGCAGGAGCAGGCACCATGGGGGGAGGAGCCGATGAGGCTGACCGTGAGGCTGACTCAGATGCCAGCACACTCCTCGTGACCTCGAAGGCACCACTTCCCGATACCGGAGAAGGCTCCGGCTCCGAAGAGACCGGGATCCTTCCCGGCATCGAGAGAGACGGCTCTGAAGCCGATATAGGAGCCGAACTCACCTGCGCTGAAGCTCCGAGAGGGAGAACAGGGTCGGACAAGGGTCCGATGCCACTCCCTTCCTCAGAGCAGATGAGGGAGTCCTGGCACCCAGATCTCTCCAAGGACGGCACCATGGAAGAGATCGGAGCCGACGATGGAACCGAAAGGGGAGGTATCGGTGCCGACGGGCCCATGGTTCCAGCCTCAGCATGCTCCGGCTCCGAACTCAAGGGATGAGTCAAAGGAGGAACTATTGCAGAAACAGGTAGAGCCGAACCCTGATGAGGGGGGCTGGATAGCATTTTTGCCAGGGCCTGCGACTTTAAAAGCCTGCTCATCACTCTCTCCAAACCATGGTCAGATAACCTAGACGACCGAGAAGAGTGGGATCGATGACGCCACTTCGATTGCAACAAGGGTGACCCTGGAGCCAAATGTATCGACTCCAAGGACGGTGACCTGGGGCGTTTTCGACTCCCTGACGGTTCCGATGGAAGAGTCGGGGCCGACTGGGAGAAAGTTGACAGAGATAGGTACTTTGGTTCCAGCCGGAACCGAAGATGAAGCAGAAGCCATACCCGGTGACGGCTCCGAGCTGGGAGCCGCCGGCTTCGATGGCCTAGAGGGTTTCACTGACTGACCGTTGGCCAGTGATCCTTCAGGTTTAAGCAAACCCCTAAGGATAAGCTTATTCCTACGCTCCTGCAGGACTCTTGGACTAAAGGCGTGACACACCGAACAAGAGTCCTGCAGGTGTAGGGAGCCCAAGCAGTAGACACAAGAACTGTGACCATCTGTCAGAGACATTTTCTGACAGCATAAGTCACACTTCTTGAATCCAGACACTTTCGTGTCTTTAGACATTCTTGTAAAGGAAAATCAAGTACAAAGAAAAGGTACAATGGAAAGTAGGTAACTGGAAAAAAACACACACAATCCACACAAGTTACCACACCCTAACAGCACACACACTATATAAGACCTACAAACTAGCACAAATTCTAATGACAAATTTGTGTCTACCTTACAAAAGAAAAGAAGGATAAGCCTCTAACTAAAACAGCTTATGTTAAAAAGGCAAATGGGAGTGGGGGAGGGAGAGGAAAAACTCTCTAAGGAGAAAACAAGCTTTTAAGGGGAATTAAACACTAACAAATTACTACAGAACCTACAACTATGTTATGACACTACGTATATATCTAATAAAATACAAAAAGTCCTAAGTATTATGAACAAAGTGAAAAAATACGACCTGAGCCAGTAAACGCAAACTCATAGCAGAAGTGGCAAACGAGAGCTAGGTATCTAGCGCCAGGCATCATGGGATATAGGGGGGGCCTCGAGCCAGTAAGCAGCTCTCGAGCTTTTGAAGATGGCCGAGTCGGAGCCGAGGATCGGCTCCGAACCCAAACAGCAAGAATGAAGGCGAGATAGACAACATGCATTGTTTCCAGGCTGTGACAATGTTGACTCCATAGACTTTTTAAGTACCATTGAAGTTTCCTTATATGCAGTCTTGCATATGGAATAAGACGAATGCATGAGGCCATGTACCCCAAGGCTTACAGTATTTGTCTTGCAGATAGCAGAGTTTTTGTGGCCACTTGTTTGAAATAAGTTGCCAAATGAATTTGCTTTTCTGGCATGAGGAAAGCCATCTGGGCAGTTGTATTCAAGCTTGCACCCAGGAATGTAATCTGTTGAGAAGGTACCAGTTGTGATTTCTTTTTGTTTATAGTGTACCCTAGACAAGTTAGAGCCCTTTTTACAAACGCCAGATGATTTAGAAATATGGCCTGGTTTTCTGCATGAATTAGACAATCGTCCAGGTATGAATATATTTGAATATTTCTTTGCCTGCAAAATGCAATTACTGGAGCCAGGCACTTTGTGAATACACTGGGCGCAGTAGACAAGCCAAAGGGCAGTGCAGAGAACTGATAATGCAAGTAACCTGCTTTGAAGCGTAGGTATCTTCTGCAAGATTCCCTGATTGGGGCATGCAGGTAACCTTCTTTTAAATCTAGAGTTGCCAACCAGGCATCTTTGCTTAGCATAGGAAGTAACTGTTGAAGAGTCAGCATCTTGAATTTTGGAATGTCCAGAAAGGTGTTTAGAGTAGACGGGTCCAGAATTGGATTCCATGATTTGTCTTTTCCAGGTACCAGGAAAAGCCTGGAATAGAAACATTGCTCCTTTTCTGGTACTGGCTGAATAACCCCCATGTTTATGAGGGAAAGAACTTGTTTTGAGCCTCTGCACACTGATTTGGGGGCAGGTCTGGCCACCCGTTTGGTGTTGGCAACGTGTGGAAATGAAATCTTTATCCCTGGGACACTATATTTAAAACCCATTTGTCCTGGGTTATGAGTTCCCAGTTTTTTGCATGAAAAGCAATCTTTCCCCCCAAAGGGGCGGCTAAAAGGTAAGTGCTTGGTAATTTTAAAGGAAAGTCATTGAGACTGTTTACCATAGGGGGTGTCTTGGTATTTCCAGATTTTGAAGTGGAGGTCCCCCCATTGCTTAGGTCTGGGAACCTGGTGCTTTTGGTGTGTCTGGATTTGGCTTGAGAGGAGCTGGAAAGGACCAATTCTTGGCAGGCCAGTGCCTACTAAATATTGGAGGTTGCACTTGTAAGAAATCTTTAACATTTTGCATAGATTTAGCTTTATCTTCCATCTTTTTTAAAACTTCTTCAGCCTTATTGCCAAACAACAGAACGTTTCCAGGGAAAACCAACTCAAGAAAATCACACGAACCAGAAAATATTCCCCAGAACAAAGGCCACAATCCACAATATAGTAAACTCTGATTTATTGTAGTACAATGCAAATACTGTTGAGCGCTTTCATCTATCAAACATAGATTTCATCAGAACAAATAGCAACTCAATAACCAAACTTTAAATAGTTAAAAAAACGCCCCAAAATACCACCTGATCAATTTATATTCAATTAAGATTTAAAAATATATGTACTTCTACAACTTCGTATTCCTAAATAAAATATAATAATAATAAAAAAAAACACACTGTTATATTAGTATATTAAATAATAAAATACACCATATAACTTATTTGACTTACCAATACATACAATTCTGTGCCTTATTTTAAAAATAATATAACCTATTGTCCATTTAAACTTATACATGCACATGAAAATTTGTTTATTATACCTAGTAATGCATTTTATGATACCTAGTATCTTTATAAATATAAATTGAATATGTACAATAAATGTATACATGAAATATAATAATGTTCAAAAAAACTTTCATATGACTACTATGTTAAACCATTATGAGGGGTTTAGTGGGGATATACTCATTAATACCCGGGAAGCTGGCAGCATTAAGTCTAATCTGCCACTTAATCTCTCTTTCCCCAAGTATGGCTTTTATGTTACCTCCCCTAGGATTACTTTTGACCACTTCTAATATAGCAAATTTAAATGTTTCACAGCCTTGGCTGTCTTCTATATGCCTAGACAATGCATTGTTCTTATCTTTTTTCTTTATACAATATAGGTGGTCATAGATCCTATTTCGGAGCCTTCTGTCCGTTTTCCCAACATAAAAACTGGGACAGGAGGTGCACTTCCCAAGGTATACCACATGCTGCGATTGACAATTTCCTCTTCTAAAAATCATGGTACTTTTTAGGCTATTGTCCAGAATAATCTTTTCTTCTAACAAGATATTCGAACATTGGTTACAATGTCCACATTGTCTGGTCCCTATCTGCCCCTTCTTCCCATAATTGTTACAATTGTTAGTTCTTATTTCTATCATTCTTTTAAGATTCTTCCCTGTTTTGTAAACAAAAGTTGGTCTGTCCCCTATCTTCTCACATATCCCCTCATCGCTCATGAGAATGTTCCAATTGGTGTCTATAATGTTCCTAACCTCCCCAACATGTTGTCCGTACTCAAGTATGTATGCCTTTTGATACTTCCTATTCGCAGATGTTAAGTCTGTCACAACATGAAGTGTATTCATTCCCAAGTAATGGTGGGTATTTATTCCCCCATTCCTTTATTACGTACTCAGTGACATCCCTGACTAAATGTTCCGGGTATCCCCTGTGACTGAACAAATTCCCTATAAATTTAATTTCTTCCACCATATCATCCCTTCTAGACGTCATCCTTGCTGCCCTTATACACTGACCTTTTAAGATACTTATTTTCTGTGTGTAAGGGTGATTACTAGAAAATTCCAAATAGGCATTGCAAAAAGTTTCTTTCCTATATATTTTTGATTGAAAAGTACTTCCATCACTAAAAATAAAGGTGTCAAGGTAATTAATTCCTGTCCTACTGCTGTTATACGTAAACTCCAAATATGGTGTACTTCCATTGATACATTCTATAAATCTATCCAGGGCTTCTTCATTTCCCTTCCATAACACAAACAGATTGTCCAGAAATCTCACATAACAACCTATATACTCCATCCAGGAAGAGTGTAGTATATATTGTTCCTCCCAGTCTAATAATACCAAATTGGAATATATGGGGGCACATGCCGCCCCCATAGCCACACCAGAGATCTGTTTGTAATACTCTCCTTCGAAGAATATATAGCTGTTATCTAAAACAATATTAATGAATTCAGATAGAAGTTCCACCTGTTCTTTATCCAATTGGCTGTACTTATTCAAACTATTTATAAATCTAGTCACCCCATCAATACGAGGTATACACGAAAATAGCTCTTTTACATCAATGGTAACAAATAACAAATTCTCATCCCATAATTCATGCTTGAACTTGCCAAGAAATTCCCAGGAGTCTTTGACTAAATGTGGTATCCTAGAATATATGTTTTGACCAATGGTCTATAACCTTACCAAAGGGAAATGTTTTACTTCGACTTCCTGAGATAATGGGTCTGAAGGGGGGATTGTTGATATTTTTGTGTACTTTAGGTATCCCAACAATGGTAGCTAGGGTACGGTATTCAACTTTCAAAAATCTATATAAATCCATATCGAGTCGCTCATCTATTAAGAACTCCTAATACTAGGTATCATAAAATACATTACTAGGTATAATAAACAAATTTTCATGTGCATGTATAATTTTAAGTGGACAATAGGTTATTATATTATTTTTAAAATAAGGCACAGAATTGTATGTATTGGTAAGTCAAATAAGTTATATGGTGTATTTTATTATTTAATATACTAATATAACAGTGTGTTTTTTTATTGTTATTATATTTTATTTAGGAATACGAAGTTGTAGAAGTACATATATTTTTAAATCTTAATTGAATATAAATTGACCAGGTGGTATTTTGGGGCGTTTTTTTAACTATTTAAAGTTTGGTTATTGAGTTGCTATTTGTTCTGATGAAATCTATGTTTGATAGATGAAAGCGCTCAACAGTATTTGCATTGTACTACAATAAATCAGAGTTTACTATATCGTGAATTGTGGCCTTTGTTCTGGGGAATATTTTCTGGTTCGTGTGATTTTCTTATTGCCAAACAGGCGGTCCTGATTTAAAGGAGCATCCAACAATTTTGCTTTAATATGATCAGGCAGAGACTGCTCCTTAAGCCAAGCATGCCTTCTAAGCACAGACCCAGTAACAGCAGCCCTGCAAGAGGCCTCTAAAGAATCAAAATCACATTGCAAAATATGTTTTCCAACTTGTTCAGCAGAATGCAATAAATCCTGTAAATCTTTATTTTCCATCCAATCAGAAGTCAACATCATTTTATGTTTAAGCAGTCCAATAATATACTGATATTTTAACATATGAAATTGACAGTTTAAAGCCCTGATAGCCAAAGTTGCAGAAGTATAAACATTTTTACCCCATCTATCCAGCGTCCTGGAGTCTCTATCAGAAGGGGTAGAGATTTTTAGCAGTAGAAGCCTTAATGCCCTTTGGCCCTTGAGAAACGGTTTCAGGATCTACAACAGGATTTTTGAAAAGGAACTTGTGGGACTCAGGAACCCTGTAGTAAAAGAAGAAAATCCCTAAGCCTTTTTTTTGAATCTGAGAATTCCTGACTTTCCCAGTGAAAATGCTCCCTTAAGGTATGTAAAGTTTCACCAAAAGAGAAATCCTCAAAGGAGAAACAGAGGGAATGGAATCCTCTGCATCAGAATCCTCATAAGTAGGTATGTAAAAATCCAGGTAATTAGAAGAGTCAGAAGAAAGATTCCTGATCAGAAGATTTATAGTCAAGGTCAGGCCTAGGCCTCTTAGAAGGGGGGGGTGACTACCCCTGATTTGAGTAATTAGATCTTCAGCCATTTTGATAATTTGTTTTCTAGGCATAGGGGCCTGAACATGTGGCCTGGGCGTTGTTTTTTTGACATCTATCAAGATTTAGGCCTTAGTATTGAAGGTGGAGTTGGTTTGATATGCAAGTCTGTAGGCCTGAATACACCCTCAGAAGCCGGAGCCTGCACAGCAGCTCCGGACCCATCCAGGGTAGAGACATCTGCGAGTTCCATTGTTGAAGTATCTTGCGGTATACTGAATGGGTCTCAGTAAAGGCCTGCGAGTCAGAAGTAGCGGGTATCAGGGGCTGCGAAAGCACCTCACTGAGTACCGGCGAACTGGCGACTGGCTTAGGAGAAGCGTCAGCAATTTTGGACTTCAACGGCCTCTCTGTCTTTATCTTTGCATTTTTTCGAAATTACGGTAGTCAGATGGCTAACCGACATCATTTCTGGATAATTAAACCAAGAACAGAAATATTTAGAGGCAAAAATGTACCGACGACGGATAGTGCGCTGATTAAATAAAGCACAAAACCGACAGCAAGGTACACCGTGGTCAGGGCCTAGGCAAGGAATACAGTACAGATGAAAATCTTTATGAGGTATTTGCTTTCCAGAAGTAATGCAATTATTAACTTTTACTGACATTGGTAAGGAGCAATAAAAAGTTTCCCCAACGGGTACTTAGCTTTAAGTTGAAGACTTCGGTTCTGAAACTCGAAAATGAAAATTTCTGGAGTCGGCCGACCGGCACTTGCGAACTGCTTCTGCTACGGGCACTGGACGGCAAGAAAGACTGAGGTAATGACGTTGGCTACATGTTTGATACCCCTGACGACCTGACATCATGGAAGAAGGGACAGCAACCGACGCAGGACCAAGACATTGTTAATCAGGCCGACTGAGGGCAACCTGCCAGCAGATTACCCAAATGTTCTATGTATGTAATGACTGCAACAGTGAAACATGAAGTACATCCTGGACTGCAACAGTGAATACACTCGAACATCTACATTTAGGATAAGTGTACACAACTGTACTATGTTCATCGTGTTTTACTGTTGCAGTCATTACATTTGGGTAGATTCCCAAAGCTAAACAAGGGAGGAGGAAGTTACAGAGCATTAGGACCAGCTATTAAGCCCTGCAAGACTACAGTGGCAAAACCAACTCTGGATTTAGAAAAAATAGACAAAGTACAGTTTTGTACCTACCATAAATGTAGATGTTAGAGTGCTCATACAGCTGCAGTCATTACAGATGGGTTACCTGCCGTCAGGCGGGTTCTCGATCGGCCGAATTCCAAAGTCTAGGTCCAGCATCGGTTGTCGTTGCTTCTTCCCTGATGTCAGTGCGGCAGGGGTATAAAAGAGGCAGCAGACACCATTTTCTTCAGTTTTTCTTGCCCCAGATGTCACGTGCCCCCAGAAGGAAGGCAAAACATAATGTTATGCAAACATGCAATATAGATAAATCAAAAAACAGTAGTTGCACGCAAATACACCATAAAAGAATACCCCAAATAGGTTGTATGATAAAGGTGTTTGTCATAAGGCCTGTCCTAAGAGGGGACGGAGGGGGGGGTAACCCGGACTGCAGCTGTATGAGCACTCGAACATCTACATTTATGGTAGGTACGAAACTGTACTATGTTCATCGTGCATACAGCTGCAGTCATTACAGATGGGAAGAATCCCAAAGCTAAGTAAGGGTGGTAGGCACTAAGTGGAACTAGGAGGAGCGAGGATGCCCTGCTAGACTGCTGTGGCAAATCCTGCTCTAGATTTAGAGTAAAGTGGAAGGTGGTAGTGCTCGGAGAAAGTGTGCACTGAACTCCAAGTAGCTGCTTCCAAAATGTCCTTGGTAGGGACCCCCTTGAGGAAAGCTGCAGAGGTGGCTGTGGCCCTGGTGGAGTGGGATCTGATGTATGCAGGCACAGTTTTTCCATGAAATGAGTAACAAAAGCGTATGCAGTGGGCTATCCATTTTGAAATTGTCTGTTTGGAAATAGCCTTTCCTTGAGCACCTGTAGCATAGGACACAAAGAGTTGCTCAGATTTCCTGAATGGCTTTGTTCTGTCCAAATAATAACGAAGTTGTCTGTGAATGTCCAAGGAATGTAGTAGTCTTTCCCCTTTGTTCTGTGGATTTGGATAAAAGGTAGGTAAGTGGATAGTCTGATTCAAAGCTACACTGGATACTACCTTTGGCATAAAGGTAGGGTTGGTTCGTAAGGAAACTCTGTCCTGATGGAAAATGATGAATGGTTGCACAGCCATGAGGGCCTGTAGCTCCGAAACCCTGCGTGCTGAGGTGATAGCCAGAAGGAAGGCTGTTTTCCATGACAAGTATTGTAGCTCTGTTGAAGAAGCTGGCTCAAAGGGGGGAAGGGTCAGCTTTTCCAATACAAAGTTGAGGTGCCAAGCTGGAACTGGTGGTTTCCTTGGGGGTTTTATATTTTTTGCCCCTCTGAGGAACTGCCTTAAGAGAGGATGTGAGAATAAAGGAGGGTCTGTGTTGTATTGTGCAGAAATGGCTGAAGCGTGGATCTTAATGGAGGAGAAGGAAAGTCCACTGTTCAACAGCTCAGTTAGGTACTGCAAAATTTGAGGTATATTTATTACCCAAGGATTCTGGCCCTTTTCTTGATTCCAGGAACAAAATCGTTTCCATTTGGCGGAGTAGGCTTTTCTAGTAGAAGGTCTTCTGGCCTCCAAGAAGACATCCTGCACCTCCTTGGAGAGGAGAGTCTGTTGGGAAATTAAGGAATTCTCCATGCAGCTAGATTTAGGGTTTTGAGCTGGCTGTGAAGGGTTTTGTAGTTGTGCTGGGACAACAGAAGAGGGACTAGAGGTAGGATCCATGGTGGGGAGTGTGTCAGGCTCTTTAGGAGCGGATACCAGTGTTGTCTTGGCCAGTCTGGAGCAATGAGAATCATTTGTGGCCTCTCTGCTCTGGCTTTTAATAGAACTTTGGTCAGTAGAGGAAGAGGCGGGAAGGCATAGACTGTCAATGTTGTCCAATTGAAAGGGAGTGAGTCCACTTTCCAGGCCTGTGGATGATAGGTCCTTGAACAAAATTTTTTCAACTGGTAATTTCTGTGGGTAGCAGATAGATCTGTCTGGCTGTCCCCATGCCTGAGTTATCTTTGTGAAAACTTGAGGATGCAACTTCCATTCGTGTGGATCTGTCATATTTCTGCTTAGGTTGTCTGCCAGTGTGTTTTCCTTCCCTGGCAGGAATTGTGCCTGTAGTTGAATTTGCAATTCCAGTGCTGTGTTCCATAGGGTCATGGCTTGCCTGCACAGGGGGTATGAACAAGTTCCCCCCTGTTATGTACCACATGACTGTGGTGTTGTCTGTCCTTATCAATAACTGGCCTGGATGCAGTAGGTCTTTGAAGGTCATAAGAGCATTTTGCACGGCTAGCATCTCCTTTTGGTTGATGTGTAGGTGCTTCTCTTTTTGGGACCATTTTCCCTGAATGCACTGATCTGCCATGTGTGCTCCCCAGGCGTAGTCTGAGGCGTCTGTTGTGATGATTTGAGTTGCTTGAGGTACACAGAAAGGGAGACCTGTGTTTCTTTGGCATGCTTGAGCCCACCACAAAATTCCTTTTGAAGGCATGGAATGAGTGGTATAATTGTTTCCAAGCTGTGGCTGTGTTGAGACCATAAGTTTTTTAGGTACCATTGAAGTTTCCTCATATGCAGCTTTGCACATGGGATTAGTAGGATGCAAGATGCCATGAATCCCAGTGCCTGCAGGACTTTCCTTGCAGTTAGCCTGGTGAAAGTTGCCATTTTGCTGAAGTATTGAGACAGGTGCCCTTGTTTGTCTGGCGTGAGGTAAGCCATCTGGGTGGTTGTATTCAAGCTGGCACCCAGGAAAATTATCTGTTGAGAAGGTATTAGTTTTGAATTCTTTTTGTTCACTGTGTATCCCAGGAAGTTTAACAGTTTTATTACAAACGCCAGATGCTGCAATAGAATGTCCTTGCTGTTCGCTTGGATCAGGCAGTCGTCCAGATATGGGTATATTTGTATTCCTTGTAGTCTGCAGAAGGCAATTACTGATGCCAGGCATTTCGTAAACACTCTGGGTGCAGTAGATAAGCCAAAGGGCAATGCAGAGAATTGGTAATGGGTTGAACCTGCAAGAAATCTGAGGTATCTTCTGCAATCTTGTCTGATAGGGACATGCAGGTATGCCTCCTTGAGGTCCAATGTTACCAGCCAAGACTCCTTGCCCAGCATGGGAAGAAGCTGCTGTAATGTGAGCATCTTGAATTTTGGCACCTGTAGATATGTGTTTAGGATGGATAGGTCTAAGATAGGTCTCCAATCTTTGTCTTTCCTTGGTACCAGGAATAGTCTGGAATAAAAACCTTGACCTTGTTCTTTTGCAGGTACCTCTTGAATTGCTTTCATATCCATGAGAGCGGAAATTTGTCTTTGTGCCTCTGCCCTTTGATTTTGTGGCAGGTTTGGCATGCCTCTCATTTTTGGAAGGGCGTGAACGTGGAACCTGTAGCCTCTGTCTATAATGTCCAGAATCCATTTGTCTTTTGTAACAATATGCCAATTTTTTGAAAATAATGCCAGTTTTCCGCCCAAAGGTGCTGCTATTAAAGCTTTGCTTGGCAGGTATAGGGGGAAGTCATTGTGTCTGTTTTCTAAATGACTGTGATCTATCTTCTCCACCTCTTGGGGTTGGTGCTTGCCACTGTCTTGCTCTGTAAGATCCTTGAGGTTGCCCTCTACACCGCTTGGGTGTCTGTATCTGCCCCTTTGAGGTCTGTCCGTGGCTGGAAAGGACCAATTTTTTGAAGGCCAGTTTCTGCTGAAGCGTGGAGGTTGTACCTGCAGGAAATCTTGCACTGTTTGCATTGATTTCGCTTTTTCCTCCATTTTCTTTAGTACCTCCTCAGCTTTAACACCAAACAATACATCTTTTTGAAGTGGTGCATCTAATAATTTTGCTTTGACATGATCTGGTAAGGTTTGCTCTTTGAGCCAAGCATGTCTACGTATAACAGACCCCGTAACAGCAGCTCTACATGAGGCCTCTAAA
>NC_056726.1:1947130488-1947282843 GCF_019279795.1 Protopterus annectens
TTGGGGTGAGGCAAAAAGATCCATGTCTGGGCTCCCCCATTTGCGTGTCAACATGCTGAAGGTATGCGGATCCAGTTTCCATTCGTGTGGGTCCATAAGATTTCTGCTTAGTTCATCTGCCAGAGTATTTTGCTTTCCTGGCAGGAATTGAGCTTGTAGATGTATTTGGTAAGTCAAGGCTGTGTTCCACAAGGCCATGGCTAGTCTGCAAAGGGGGAAGGGATGGGTACCCCCCTGCTTGTTTATGTACCACATGACTGTGGTGTGGTGTGGTCCATCTTTATCAGTAGTTGTCCTGGATGAAGATAGTCTTTGAAAACTGTCAGAGCATTCTGTACAGCTAGCATCTCTTTCTGGTTGATATGCAGGTGCATTTGGTTTGGGCTCCATTCGCCCTGAATGCATCTCCCTGCCAGATGCACCCCCCAAGCATAGTCTGATGCGTCTGTAGTCAGGGTCTGGGTGGCAGGGGGAGGAATGAATGACAGCCCCTTGTTTTGGTGATAGGCCTCTGCCCACCATAGGAACTCTTGCTGCAGGCAAGGAATTATATGAATCATTGTTTCCAGGCTGTGACAATGTTGACTCCATAAGCTTTTTAGGTACCATTGAAGTTACCTCATATGCAGTCTTGCATATGGAATTAGAAGAATGCAGGAAGCCATGAACCCCAAAGCCTGCAGAATTTGTCTTGCAGAAAACTGTGTTTTTGTGGCCACTAGTTTGAAGTAAGTCATCAATTGGATTTGTTTGTCTGGCGTGAGGTAAGCCATCTGGGCAGTTGTATTCAAGCTTGCACCCAGGAATGTAATTTTTTTGAGAGGGTACCAGTTGTGATTTATTTTCGTTTATGGTGTACGCTAGGCAAGTTAGAAGCCTTTTTACAAATGCCAGATGCTGTAGAAGAGTGTCCTTGTTTTCTGTCCAAATTAGACAATTGTCCAGATAAGGATAAAGTTACCAACCAGGCATCCTTGCCTAGCACAGGCAGTAACTGTTGTAGAGTCAGCATCCTGAATTTTGGAATGTCCAGGAAAGTATTTAGAATGGATAAGTCCAATTGATTTGTATTTTCTGGGTACCAGGAAAAGTCTTGAATAAAAAACCTTGTCCCTTTTCCTTTACTGGTACTGGCTGAATAGCCCCCATATTCATGAGGGACATAACTTGTTTCTGGGCCTCTGCACACTGATTTGGAGGCAGATCTGGACATCCATTTGGAATTGGCAGTGTGTGGAAATGAAATTTGTATCCCTGGGATACTACATTTTAAACCCACTTGTCCTGGGTAATTAGATGCCAATTTTGTACATGAAGTGCTAGTTTTCCCCCCAAAGGGGCTGCCAAAAGATAAGTGCTTGGAAATGGCAGAGGGAAGTCATTGAGACTGTTTACCGTAGGGAGGTGCTTTGCTACTTCCAAATTTGGAGGTGGAGGCACCCCATTGTTTTGTTCTGTAAGTTCCTTGTGAATGAAACCTGGAGCCTTTGGAGTGTCTGGGTTTGACCTGAGAGGCTCTGGTGGGTACTGGAAAGGACCAGTTCTTAGTAGGCCAGTGCCTACTGAACCTGGGTGGCTGCACTTGCAGGAAATCTTTTACAGTTTGCATAGATTTAGCTTTATCTTCCATCTTTTTCAAAACTTCTGCCTTATTACCAAATAGACTGTCCTGTTGTAAAGGAGCATCCAACAATTTTGCTTTAATATGATCATGCAGATTTTGCTCCTTGAGCGAAGCATGCCTTCTTATCACACATCCAGTTACAGCGGCCCTGCAAGAGGCCTCCAAGGAATCAAAACCACATTACAAAGTATGCTTTCCAACTTGTTCAACTGAATGCAATAAATCCTGTAACTATTTTCCACACAGTCAGAAATCAACATCATTTTCTGTTTAAGTAAGCCCATGACATGCTGCTGATGAAATAAACAGTTTAAAGCCCTGATTGCCAGGGTTGTAGACGTGTATACCTTCTTACCACATTCTACGCCCTAGAGTCTCTATCAGAAGGGGTAGGATTTTTAGCAGTAGAAGCCTTAACACCCTTGGGGCCCTGCGAAATTGTTTCAGGGTCAGTAGTTGGGTTTTAAAAAAAAATTTGTGGGAATCAGGAACCCTGTAATATCTGTCTGGCTTACTAGGAGCCTGAGGCAGGAAATCAGGAGCCATGCTGGATTCTAAGAAAACATCAACAATGTCTAGAACAGGAGGTATAGCCAAAGGCCTATGCTGAGGTAGAAGGAGGAAATCCCTAAGCCTCTTTTTGGATTCTGAAAAATCCTGACTCTCCCAATGAAAATGTTCCCTTAAGGTATGCAAAGTTTCACCAAAAGAAAAATCTTCAGGAGGAGAAGCAGAAGGGATGGATTCTTCAGCATCAGAGTCCTCATAAGGTGGAACAGATAATTCCTGATCAGAAATGGAATCCTGATCTGAAGATTCATAACCAGTGCCTTGCCTAGGTCTCTTAGCAGGAGGGGGTTGGGAACTCCTGATCAAGGTAACTAAATCCTCAGCCATTTTGATCATTTGTTTTTTAGGCATAGGGGCCTGTGCACATGGCCCAAGCGTCATTTTTTTAGATACAGAAGATGGTTTTGGCCTTGTTTTTGAAGACGGCATCTGTTTAATATACAAATCTTTAGGCCTGAAAACACCCTCAGAAGCCGGTGCCTGCTCAGCGGCTCCGGACCCATCTAAGGTAGTGACATCCACGGGTTCAATACTTAAAAGTGCCTCGTGGCATACCGGACTCCGAATGGGTCTCAGTAGAGGCCTGCGAATCAAAAGTAGCGGGTATCAGGGGCTGCAAAAGCACCTCATTGATATCGGCGAACTGGCGACTGGCTTAGGAGAAGCTTGGTCGTCGGTTTTGGACCTCGATGGTCTGTCTTTTTCTTTGCGTTTTTTTGTGAATTCCAGTAGTCGGATTGCTAACCGACAGCATTTCTGGATAGTTAAATCTTGAGCCAAAATATTTAGATGCAAAAATATACCAACGCTTAATAGTGCATTGGTTAAATGTAGCACAAAACCGACAGCAAGGGACATTGTGGTCAGGGCCTAGGCAAGGAATACAGTACAAATGAAAATCCTTATGAGGTATTTGCATCCCACAAGTAATACAATTACTGACTTTTACTGACATCGGTAAGGAGTAAGAAAAAGTTTCCCCAACGGGGTACTTAGCTTCAGGTTGCAGACCGGTTCTGAAACTCGAAAGAGAAAATTTCAGGAGTCGGCTGACCGGCACTTGCGAACTACTTCTGCTTCGGGCACTGTGCGGCAAGAAAGACTGATGAAAATGGCGTCAGCTGCATGTTTTATACCCCTGACGACCTGACGTCACGGAAGAAGGGAAAGCAACTGACGCAGGACCCCAGACTTGGTTAATCAGGCTGACTGAGGGCAACCTGCCAGCAGATTACCCCAAATGTAATGACTGCAACAGTGAAACACGAAGAACATCCAGTGTTGGCATGGCCAGTCTGGTGCAATGAGAATTGTCCTTGGCTTGTCCTGTTTGATCTTTAGCAGAACATTCAAGAGGAGAGGCAGAGGGGGAAAGGCATAAACTGAGAAGCTTTCCCAGGTGAAAGACAGAGCATCCACTTTCCAAGCTCGTCTGTGGGGAGTCCTTGTACAGAATTTGTCCAATTGGTAGTTCTGAGGGGAGGCAAAGAGGTCTAGCTCTGGGCTCCCCCATTTGTTTCTCAAAATGTTGAATATCTTTGGTTCCAGTTTCCATTCGTGTGGGTCCATGAGATTTCTGCTTAGGTCGTCTGCCAGTGAATTTAGCTTGCCTGGCAGATATTGGGCTTGCAGGTGCACTTGGCAGCTCAAGGCTGTGTTCCACAGAGGCATGGCTAGTCTGCAGAGAGGGAACGAGTGGGTTCCCCCCTGCTTGTTTATGTACCACATAACAGTGTCTGGTACATTTGACTCAGGTTCCATTTGCCCTGAATGCACTGCCCTGCCAAGTGAGCCCCCATGCATAGTCTGATGCGTCTGTTAGGGTTTGGGCAGCAGGAGGTAGCGTGAATTGCAGTCCCTTGTTGTGGTAGCAGGCCTCTTCCCACCAAAGGAACTCTCTTTATACAAGGAATGTTAGGGATCATTGATTCCAGGTCCTGAGAATGTTGACAACATAGGCTTTTTAGATACCATTGTAGTTTCCTCATATGCAGTCTTGCATATGGAATTAGTAGGATGCAAGAGGCCATGATCCCCAGGGTTTGCACTATTTTCCTTGCAGACAGCTGGGTCTTTGTGGCCAGTAGTTTGAAGTAGGCTGTTAAATAAACTTGTTTCTCTGTTGTGAGTAAGGCCATCTGGGAAGTTGTGTTCAAGCTTGCTCCCAGGAATACAATTTGTTGGCAGGGTACTAGGTGAGATTTCTTTTCGTTTATGGTGTACCGCAGTGAGGTTAGCAGTTCTTTACAAACGCCAAATGATTTAATAGCATGCCCTGGCTTTCTGCCTGAATTAGACAATCATCCAGGTATGGGTATATTTGAATATTTCTTTGCCTGCAAAATGTAATGACTGGAGCTAGACACACTGTCAATACCCTGGGCGCAGTAGATAAGTCAAAGGGCAGTGCAGAGAAAGTACAGTTGTGTACACTTATCATAAATGTACATTTTCGAGTGTATTCACTGTTGCAGTCATCACATTTGGGTTATCTGCTTGCAGTAGCCCTCAGTCGGCCTGATTATCAAAGTCTTGGGTCCTGCGTCAGTTGCTGTCTCATCTTCCGTGACATCAGGTAGTCAGGGGTATAAAGCATGCAGCAGACGCCATTACATCAGTTTTTCTTACCCCAGATGTCAGGTGCCCCCTTAATGGGAAGCAATTATATCTATACATATATATATATATATATATATATATATATATATATATATTTATATATACACAAGTTTATACCTCCAACAAAAAAGCAAATACACCAAAAAGCTTTTAAGTATAGTAAAGGAGAACTGAAGCATAGCTAAAAGAAGTCAGGGGGTTGGAGGGAGGGTAACCAGGACTGCAACAGTGAATTACACTCGAACATCTACATTTATGGTAAGTGTACACATCTGTACTACATTCTTCGTGTTTCACTGCTGCAGTCAGCATATCTGGGTAGATTCTCAAAGCTAAGGATGGGAGGAGGAATTTAGATAGCATTAGGACCAGCTATAAGGCCCTGCAAGACTGCAGTGGCAAAGCCAGCTCTGAATTTAGAGAAAACTGGCAAATGGTAATGCTTGGTGACAGTATGTACAGAACTTCAGGTAGCAGCTTCTAGGATGTCTCTGGTAGGGACACCTCTGAGATAGGCTGTAGAGGTAGATGCAAGCCCTGGTTGAATGGGGTCTAATTCCCTGTGGGATATGATTTCCATGGTGCTTGTAGCAGAAAGGAATGCAATTGGCTATCCATTTATAAATGGTTTGCTCTGAAATAGCCTTCCTCTCTGCCACTGCAGCAAATGCCACCAGCAACTGCTCATATTTCCTTAGAGGTTTAGTCCTGTCCAAGTAAAATCTAAGCGTTCTGTGCACATCTAAGGAGTGCAGTATCCATTCTCCTTTGTTCTGTGGATTAGAAAAAAAGGTTGGCAAAGGAATGGACTGATTACGAGCCACACTGGATACCACCTTGGGCATGAAAGATGGATCGGTCCTGAGAGACACCCTGTCAGCATGAAAGATGATGAAAGGTTACAGTGCCATAAGGGCCTATAATTCAGATACCCTTCTTGCTGAAGTGATTGCTAAAAGGAAAGTTGTTTTCCAAGAAAGGAATTTTACCTCTGCAGTTGCAGCTGGCTCAAAAGGAGGAAGAGTTAGTTTTTCCAATGCAAAATTAAGGACCCAGGCTGGAGCTGGGGCTCTCCTGGGTGGTTTTAAGTTTTTGGTCTCTGTGAGGAACTGCTTGAGCAGTGGGTGAGAAAAGAAGGGTGGTTCTGTGTTGTAATGAGCTGAAATGGCTGAAACGTGAACTTTGATGGAAGAAAAAGAAACGCCCTTGTGAAGAATCTCAGTTAAGTATTGAAGAATCTGAGATAAATTGGGCGCTGCTATGGCCATCCCTTGAGTATGGTTCCAGGCAAAGAATCTTTCCAATTTTTCAGCATAAGATTTTCTAGTGCTAGGCCTCCTTGCCTCCAAAATGACATCCAACACTTGTTTACTGAGGGATGGTAATGGAAAGATTAGGTAATTAGCCACGCTGCCAGGTTCAGAGTTTGAAGCTGGGGATGCAGAATCTGGCTCTCCTGCTGAGACAGCAGGTTAGTGGTCTGAGGTAGGTGCCATGGGGCCAGATGTGACACACTGCACAAGAGGGGGTACCAGTGTTGGCGTGGCCAGTCTGGCGCAATCAGTATCAATCTTGGTTTGTCCTGTTTGATGTTTAGTAGTACTTTTGACAGGAGAGTTAGAGGAGGAAAGGCTTAAACTGATAGATTTTTCCAGCTGAAGGACAGAGCATCCACTTTCCAAGCGTGTTTGTGGGGAGTCCTTATGCAGAATTTGTCCAATTGATAGTTCTGGGGGAAGGAAAACAGGTCTATATTTGGGATCCCCCATTTGTTGATCAATATGTTGAAAATCTTTGGTTCCAGTTTCCACTCGTGTGGGTCCATGAGATTTCTGATTAGTTCGTCTGCCAGTGTATTTAGTTTTCATGGAAGGAATGGAGCCTGTAGATGAACTTGGTAGCTCAAGGCTGTGTACCACAAAGCCATGGCTAGTCTGTAGAGGGGGTAAGAATGGGTACCCCCTGCTTGTTTATGTACCATACAACAGTGGTGTTGTCCATTTTTACCATTAATTGTCCTGGAAGAATGTGGTCCTTGAAGGCTGTCAGAGCATTCTGTACAGCTAACATTTCTTTTTGATTGACATGCAGGTGCATTTGACTTGCGTTCCATTTGCCCTGAATGCACATCCCTGCCAGGTGAGCCCCCCCATGCACAGTCTGATGCGTCTGTTGTTAGGGTTTGGGTGGCAGTGGGCAGACTGAATGGTAGTCCCTGGTTTTGGTGGCAGGCCTCTGCCCACCAAAGGAATTCTAACCGTAGGCAAGGTATGAAAGGAATCATTGCTTCTAGATCCTGAGAATGTTGACACCATAGGCTTTTTAGATACCACTGTATTTTCCTCATATGCAGTCTTGCATATGGAAATAGTAGAATGCACGAGGCCATGAACCCCAAGGCTTGCAGTATTTGCCTTGCAGATAGCAGGGCTTTTGTGGCCACTAGTTTGAAGTAAGTTGTCAAGTGAATTTGTTTCTCTGGCGTGAGGAAAGCCATCAGGGAAGTTGTGTTTAAGCTTGCTCCCAGGAATATAATTTGTTGACAGGGTACCAGCTGTGATTTCTTTTAGCTGATGGTGTACCCCAGACAAGCTAACACCTTTTGTACAAATGCCAGATGATTCAGTAGTATGTTCTGGCTTTCTGCCTGAATTAGACAATCATCCAGGTATGGGTATATTTGAATATTTCTTTGCCTGCAAAATGCAATAACTGGAGGTAGGCACTCTGTGAATACCCTGTGCGCAGTAGATAAGCCAAAGGGCAGTGCAGAGAACTGAAAGTGCATACAGCCTGCTTTGAAGCAAAGGTATTTTCTGCAAGATTCCCTGATTGGGATGTGCAGGTAGGCTTCCTTTAAATCCAGTACTGCCGACCAGGCATCTTTGCCTATCATGGGAAGCAACTGGTGAAGAGGTAGCATCTTGAATTTTGGAATCATCAAAAAGGTGTTTAGGATAGACAGGTCCAGGACAGGATGCCTTGAGTTGTCTTTTCTGGGTACCAGGAAAAGTCTTGAATAGAAACCTTGTCCCTTTTCCTCTTCTGGTACAGTCTGAATAGCCTTTAATCTTGAGAGAGAGTACTTGCTTTTGAGCCTCTGCCCACTGACTTGGGGGTAGATCTGGCCAACCGTTTGGGGTTGGTAACGTGTGGAAGTGAAATCTGTATCCTTGGGAAATTATGTTTAAAACCCATTTGTCCTGGGTAATGAGTTCCCAGTTTTTTGCTTACAGAGCAGTCTTTCCCCCTAAAGGAGCAGTCAGTTGAGAAGTACTTGGAAGTGTTAAAGTTAAGTCATTGAGACAACTTACCATAGGGGAGTCTTACTACTCACTGATTTGGAAGTGGGAGCCGCCCACTGCTTAGTCCTGTGCGTACCCTGGAACGGAAGCCTGGGTGTTCTGCTGGTTCTGGGTTTGAACTGAGAAAGCCTGGAAGAGCCAGGAAAGGACCGATTTTTTGAGGGCCAATGCCTACTAAATCTAGGAGGCTGCACTTGTAAGAAATATTTAACAGTTTGCATAGATTTAGCTTTTTCCTCCATCTTTTTAAGAACTTCTTCTTTGTTGCCAAACAGGTGGTCCTGATTTATGGGAGCATCCAGCAATTTAGTTTTAACATGATCTGGCAAAGAGTGTTCCTTAAGCCAAGCATGCCTTCTAAGTACAGACCTGGTGACAGCAGCCCTGCAAGATGCCTCTAGTGAATCAAAACCACATTGCAAAGTGCGTTTTCCCACCTGTTCAGCAGAATGCATTAAATCCTGTAAATCCTTAGTTTCAGCATAATCAGGAATCAATATCATTTTCTGTTTAAGCAACCCAATAATATGCTGCTGATACTTTAACATGTGAAACTGGCAATTTAAGGCCCTGATAGTCAAGGTTGAAGAGGTGTATACCTTCTTACCCCATCTATCCAGGGCCCTGGAATCTCTATCAGAGGGGGTAGAATTTTTGGCAGTAGTCGCCTTAATGCCCTTGGGCCCCTGTGAAATGGTCTCCGGATCCACAGTAGGATTTTTGAAAAGGAACTTGTGAAAATCAGGAACCCTGCAATATTGGTCAGGTTTTCTGGGAGCAGGAGGTAGAGAGTCAGGGGGCCAAGCTAGATTCCGAAAAGGCATTGTCAACAATGTCCATCACAGGAGGGATAGCTAAATGCCTGTGTTGGGGCAGGAGTAAGAAATCTCTAAGCCTCTCTTTAGAATCAGAGTAATCCTGGCTTTCCCAGTGAAAATGATCCCTAAGAGTATGCAAAGTTTCACCAAAAGAAAAATCCTCTGGGAGAAAAGCAGAGGGAATAGAATCCACTGTATCAGAATCCTCATAGGTAGATAAGGGTAAATCCTGGTCATCAGAGGAGACAGAAATTTCAGAATTCTGGTCAGAAGTATCATAAGCAAATTCAGTGCTAGGTCTCTTAGAGGGGTAAGGTTGGCTTCCCCTGATTAAATAAGGTCTTCAGCCATTCTTATCATTTGTTTATTAGGCATAGAAGCCTGACCATGTGGTCTGGGCATCGGTTTCCTAGGCATAGTTCGAGTTTTAGGCCTAGAAGAAGAAGATGACGTTGGTTTAATATGCAAGTCAGTAGGCTTGAATACACCCTCAGAAGCCGGTGCCTGCACAGCGGCTCCGGACCCATCCAAGGTTGAAGCATCTCGTGGCATACCGGACTCTGAATGGGTCTCAGTAGAGGCCTGCGAATCTGAAGTAGCGGGTATCAGGGGCTGCTAAAGCACCTCACTGAGTACCAGCGAACTGGCGACTAGCTTAGGAGAAGCGTCGTCGGCAGCTTTAGACCTAGGCGGCCTGTCTCTGTCTTTATCTTTGCGTTTTTTGGAATGTCGGTAGTTGGGTGGCTTACCGAAGACACATCTGGATAACTGAATTGAGTACCAAAATATTTAGAAGCAAAAATGTACCAATGACGAATAGTTTGTGGTTTAAACAAGGCACAAAACTGACAGCAAAGCACATCGCGGTCAGGGCCTAGGCAAGGAATACAGTACGGATGAAAATCTTTATGCGGTATTTGCTTTCCACAAGAAATACAATTGCTGACTTTTACTGACATCAGTTTAGAGCAAAAAAAAAATTCTCCAATGGGGTACTTAGCTTTAGTTGAAGACTTCGGTTCTGAAACTCGAAAATGAAAATTTCAGGAGTTGGCCGGCCGGCACTTGCAAACTGCTTCTGCTTCGGGCACCACATGGCAAGAAAGACTGATGTAATGGCGTCAGCTGCATGCTTTATACCCCTGACTACCTGATGTCATGGAAGATGAGACAGCAACTGACGCAGGACCCAAGACTTTGATAATCAGACCGACTGAGGGCTACTGCAAGTAGATAACCCAAATGTGATGACTGCAACAGTGAAACACGAAGAACATCTGATAGTGCATGTAGCCTGCTCTGAAGCATAGGTATTTTCTGCAAGACTCCCTTATTTGGATGTGCAGGTAATCTTCCTTTAAGTCCAGTGTTGCCAACCAGGCATTTTTGCCTAGCATGGGAAGCAGCTGCTGAAGAGTTAGCATTTTGAATTTTGGGATTACCAAAATGTGTTTAGAATAGACAGGTCCAGGATAGAACGCCAGTTGTCTTTTCTGGGTACCAGGAAAAGTCTTGAGTAAAAACCTTGTCCCCATTCCTCTGCTGGGACAGGATGAATAGCCCTGATACTTAGAAGAGAGAGAACCTGCTGTTGAGCCTCTGTCCACTGATTTGGGGGTAGATCTGGCCAACCGTTTGGGGTTGGTAAGGAGTGGAAGTGGAATCTGTATCCTTGGGAAACTATATTTAAAACCCATTTCTCTTGGGTAATGAGTTCCCAGGTTTTGCATGCAGCGCGATTTTTTCCCCTAAGGGGGCAGACAGTTGAGCAGGGCTTGGAAGGTCTAAGGTTAAGTCACTGTGACAGTTTACCATAGGGGGGTGTCTTACTACTTCCAGCTTTGGAAGTGGGAGCCCCCACTACTTAGGCCTGTGAGTACCTTGAGATTGTAGCCTAGGTGGTCTGCCGTTCCTGGGTTTGGACTGAGAAGGCCTGGAATAGACAGGAAAGGACCAATTCTTAGAAGGCCAATGTCTACTAAATCTGGGAGGCTGTACTTGTAGGAAATCTTTAACAGTTTGCATAGATTTAGCTTTTTCCTCCATCCTTTTAAGTAGTTCTTCTGCTTTGTTGCCAAACAGGCGGCCCTGGTTTAAGTGAGCATCCAGTAATTTAGCTTTAACATGATATGGCAAATTTTGCTCCTTAAGTCAAGCATGCCTTCTAAGAACAGACCCAGTGACAACCGCTCTGCAAGATGCTTCTAAAGAGTCAAAACCACTTTGCAAAGTATGTTTACCAACTTGTTCAGCAGAATGCATTAAATCCTGTAATTCTTTATTTTCAGCACAGTCAGGAAACAACATAATTTTCTGTTTAAGTAGTCCAATAATATGCTGCTGATACTTTAACATACGAAACTGGCAGTTTAAGGCCCTAATGGCCAAAGTAGCAGAAGTGTATACCTTCTTACCTCATCTGTCCAGGGCCCTGGAATCTCTATCAGAGGGGGTAGGGTTCTTGGCAGTAGTAGCCTTAATGCCGTTGGATCCCTGTGAAATGATCTCTGGGTCCGCAGTAGGCTTATTAAAGAGGAACTTATGAGAGTCAGGTACTCTGTAGTACCTGTCAGGTTTTCTGGGAGCCGGAGGTAAAGTGTCTGGGGCCAGGCTAGATTCCAAGAAGGCATTATCTACAATGTCCAGTACAGGAGGGATAGCTAAAAGGCCTGTGTTGAGGTAGGAGTAAGAATTTCCTAAGCCTCTTTTTGGAGTCAGAGTAATCCTGGCTTTCCCAGCGGAAATGCTCCCTAAAAGTGTGCAAGGTTTCACCAAAAGAGAAGTCTTCTGGAGGGGATGCAGAGGGTATATGGAGTCCTCTGCATCAGAATCCTCATAGGTAGATAAGGGCAAATCCTGGTCATCAAAAGAAACAGAAATATCAGAATCCTGATCAGAAGAATCAGAAGGAAAATCAGTTCTAGGTCTCTTAGAGGGAGAAGGCTGGCTTCCCCTAAAAAGATTAATAAGGTCTTCAGCCATTCTTATTTGTTTTTTAGGCATATGGGCCTGACCATGCAGTTTGGACGTCGGTTTTCTAGGCGTGGGTCGAGTTTTAGGCCTTGAAGAAGAAGAAGATGGTGTTGGTTTGAAATGCAAGTCCATAGGCCTGAATACACCATCAGAAGCCGGTGCCTGCACAGTGGCACTGGACCCATCCAAGGTAGAGACATCTGCAGGTTCCATAGAGAAGAAGCATCTCGCGAAATACAGGACTCCGAATGGGTCTCAGTAGAGGCCTGCGAATCTGAAGTAGCAGTTATCAGGGGCTGCGAAACCGTCTCACTGAGTACCAACGAACTGGCGACTAGCTTAACTGAAGCATCGTCGGCAGCTTTGGACCTATGTAGTCTGTCTTTATCTTTACGTTTTTTCAGAATGTCGGTAGTCGGGTGGCTTACTGAAGCCATTTCTGGATAATTAAACAGAGTACCGAAATAGTTTGCTGCAAAAATGGACAGACGATGAATAGTTCGAGGATTGAATAAGGCACAAAACCGACAGCGAGGGACGTCGTGGTCTGGGCCTAGGCAAGGAATGCAGTACGAATGAAAATCTTTATGAGGTATTTGCTTTCCACAGGTAATACAATTGTTAACTTTTACTGAAATCGGTTTAGAGCAAGAAAAAGGATTCCCAACGGGGTACTTAGCTTTTTTGAAGACTTTGGTTCTGAAACTCGAAAACGAAAATTTCAGGGAGTCGGCCGACCGGCACTTGCGAACTGCTTCTGCTTCGGGCACCGCACGACAAGAAAGACTGATGTAATGGCATCGGCTGCATGCTTTATACCCCTGACTACCTGACGTCATGGAAGAAGAGACAGCATCCGACACAGGACCCAAGACTTTGATAATCAGGCCGGCTGAGGGCTACCTGCAGGCAAATAACCCAAATGTAATGACTTCAACAGTGAAACACGAAGAACATCTGCCCGGGGGAAAGAAACATGAATTCCAAAATTAAGGTGTTACAACTTTATTGTAAAACATATTCAAATCCCATTCTACTTTGAACAATATTTATAATATACAGACATTAAAATGAGTATCTTACAATATACAGAAATCAAACTAAATAAAATATGTAGAACAGAAAAAAAGTCTGTTGAAATACAAGTCAAAGAACAAATATTTTTTACTCAGCAACTTTACAGCTACAACCATTCTGATGGTAATAAAAATGCTGATGGAGAATATATGAATCCATGCTGTAAATCTGCTGAATTTCCACGGATCTTTTTTGTTATGCAATATTACCCTCTGCTTGTGCTCTAAAGTGCATCACAGAGTGACTTAATTGTTTTAGAAGTATTGATATTTCTGAATTAGTGAGTTGTACTGATTATGTTTTCAGAACCTAAAAAAAATATCTCAGGGCATTGAAGGTGCCTTCATGTACCATACTATCCAAAACAACAGTCCTTCCTTGTTTTAGGTTTCTGGAGAGTCTGGCATCCAGAGTGCTTAACTATTAACATGACCCCATGCAGAATCATGTTGAGAAGTGCTCTACCCTTCACCTGGATTTCAGAGTGAACTTATTTAAAAGGTTGGTAAACTAGATCTATCGTGAGTTCAAAGACCTAGAGATTTCAGTAGCCGTATTTATCATTCAGATGAGTTCTGCCATCACCACTTTGATCTAAAAAACAGAAGAAAAAAATATAGCTTACTTTTTTGTTACAGACACAGGAAATCCATCTAAAGCTGTAAATACTTCTCATATTACTCCTCTGTATTACTGATATGGGCACAAAAAATGAATAGTTTCTTAAGTGCATGCCCTGGTGTTCGATCTCAAACAAATAGTCAGCCTGATGAATATTTTGTGTTGTTTACACACACCATAAAGAGCTAACTACATCAATCTATTAACACATCATGAAGACCCAACTATATCAATCCATTGCAAGTCCTTTACATTATGCAAGGTACGGAAACACACATCAGACCTTCAAACTTCCACATGAGAACAAATCATTCTGATGTTTATCATTTAATTAAACAAGTATATTACAATTTATAACATCAAATGTGATTCAGTATAGTTTTTCTGCTTGTTACACATTAAATGTTGTGATTGGCGCAGTGGTAGCATTGTCGCCTCACAGCAAGAGGCTCTCCAGTTCGATTCTTGGCTGGAGTGCCTTCTGTGCAGAGTCTGCATGTCCTCCCTGTGTTCGTGTGGGTTTCTTCCCATGTTATAAAGACATGTGTCTGGAGTGTTTCTCCTCAGGCCTCCACCAAAAATTAGCTTCGTTCCAAGTCAGAATTTCCCGGTTAACAAATGTAAAAAAAAAAAAAAAAGAGCCAAGCTCTTTTGTCTTTCTTACAATTAAGACAATTTGATAAATGAAACTATTATCATCAAAAACCTGACTGCTGGGAACCACACAAAAGGTACTCTGCACTAAACTCTAGTTTGTGTCATAAAAAGTGGTGTGCTAAGCTGTAGGCTTCAAAGTGCCAAACTAGAGTATAATGTAAAATGCATGCAGCTTTGCACATTTTACTGAGCCTCTGTACACTATTTTTCAGTGGAGACTGGAGTTAAGGGTAACGTGAAAATTCAACAATAAAGAGGAAATTCATTACAAAATAAAAACAATCTGACCCCAAAAGCAGTTCACATAGGAAAGGGACACTAAGAAGGCTGCTATATATCCGTGTCTATCTATCTATCTATCTATCTATCTATCTATCTATCTATCTATCTATCTATGTATGTACATATATATATATATATATATATATATATATATATATATATATACACACACACACACACATATATAGATAGATTAACCATAGCTATAGAAATAAATACATAGATATTCAAGAGAAACATAAGCTGCAAACAGAATCGGTGTTACAATGAAGGATAAAAGTCTATCATGGTTAGGGGGTTTGCAGATATTCAAACGGCTGCTCAAGTATAATTCCCTGAAGTCTGCTGGAAACACAGTCCCTGTCAGTGACTGCCATGACAAATTCTGATCCCTTAGTTATGACACTGAAAGAACAGTAGAGAACACACAGAGAACCCACATGTTCCATAATGATATGTAAAAATGCTATAGGTAGCTTTTTTCCAGTTTTACTTGTTAACTGGCAAGTGAACTTTCTCATACCCTTTTCATCTACAATCAGGGACACTATGGTAAATGCAATTCCAATACACTGTGCATGGAAACTTTAGTATAACCAGTCAATCAGCATGTCTTTGGAAGGTATGAGGAAACTGAAGTATCCACAGAAAACCTGTAAACAGACATGGAGAACATGTAAAACCTGCACAGACAATGACTGGAAGTTAGGACTGAACCTGGCTCCTAGAGCTGTGGGGCAGATATTTTCCCACAAAGTGACCAGTCTGCCCATGTATTTACAGAAAGCAGTCTTGCTCAGTTCTTCTAGACTAACCTCCCAATAACTTCTGATTCACCCAAACAAAATAATTGAATACCGTATGTGTATATATCAGATAATAAATCCTGGAAGGACAAAAATGCATTGATTGAACCATTTATGATACAGTTGTCATGAGATTGTAAAGAACAAAACAAAGCTGCTTATCTCAAATGAATTCATTTTTTTCTGCAAATGTGTCAACAGCTGTAGTCATAATTTCCCTAATGACTGAAGCAGACAGAATACATAGCAAACAGTCAAGGCAATAATTTAAGTGCACTGTAATTTTTTTTAGTACTTTTAAAACTAAGCAAGCAGTTTAAATGTCCCATCACTTTTTTCTTTATTCACACTTTCTTGCAGCCTCCATGAGATGTTAACAAATTATGGGTTGTGACAGGCACCCGATAATTTCCTCCTTTTGCTTGCTGAAGTGAGTGACACTTATTTTATATATCATCGTTTATTTACACATGCAAATCATCTGCTACAGCAGAAGTATTAACAAGACTCTTCAGTTCCAAAAGGGGGGTAAGGAGGGCATACCTTCTCAACTGTTCCCGATTTTGAGCCACAATTTAGCTTTATCTGTTGCAATCACTCCTGAAACTGGTGACTGGAGAAAAGGTGGTGAATTACACTAAATAAGTAATGACAATAATTAAATTTACATGCTTATTTTACTTCAGAAAATGTATATTAATTCACATTTCCTTATTCTGCCAATGTCTCAAGTTAATAGTACTAATACTCTAAAAAATGTCCTTGTTTTGTTTCTGGATTTGTCCATGATTCATTGACAGCTATGGGAGGGAGACATTACACTTAATGATATCACTACAGAGGTACAAATGTTTTCATTCTGATGCCTCTATGCCCTACAGAACAGTGTGACAATGACATGTTTAGAGAGTATCCTATTCAGGAGAAGGACAGAACTGTTGCGAAGCAACTTCTGAGAACCAGAGCACCAACTTACTACCTACCTAGCTTAGATATCAAATTAATAATGCCATCATAAAATTAAGTTACTGTGCTCCTAATAAAATAAGCACTGGTACTCAATAGAATGGGCTATTAAGCCTACTAGTAACAAAACACAACATCCTAAATGCCCCATCTAGACAAGAAAGGTCATGACCTGAATAGGGTAAAATGCTTACTGTTTTTGGAAACCTGCATTATTGAAAATGGAAATGCAATGATGTCAAAAATACCTAACTTATGTGATGAGCATTGCTTGACCCAGTACCTAAAGTATATAGGTAAATGACAGGACCTGGAATAATACATTAACCCATCAATAGTATGGACTGGAATAAATGATCACCATTCATATGGTTACTCAAAGGCTGTGCATGTGTGCGCGTGTGCTGTTAAACAGAGGGTTATGTAAGCTACTGAACTATGAGGTGCAACCAATACTCATATATATATATATATATATATATATATATATATATATATATATATATATATATATATATATATGTGTGTGTGTGTGTTCAGCTGTGTCGTATAGGAAATGCAGGGCACGTATGGATTAAATACACACATATGTGAAAGAAAGTGTGGACAGACTTGAATGGATGAAGTTTTTTGTGGCCCTTTCATCTTTGTAGTATCTGTATAACTTTGGAAGAGAATAATAAGTTTGGGAAGTATAAGACCCGTATAGTGGGAAGTGCTTTTCATAACTGTATCATTCAGTTTAGTAGGCAACTGTGGTGGTGGAGGATGTTGCAGACTTATCAAATGATTAAAGGATATAGAAGAAACCATCTCTATAAAGAATAGTGAGCAAACACAAAACAGTCCAAAATCAAAAATGGCTCACTGCTCTGCACAATAAAAACCTTTAATGAACACCAACACACAAAAGCATTTTCACTATCACTTCTTCAGGTAAATTTGAAAATTATTTAAAACACACTCATTAAATAACATACTAGACACATGTTAATTGATATCACAGCATATCTAAAAGTATTAAAATCAGTGTAGCAACGGGTTTTAAAGAAACACCGTCATTTAAACCTGGAAACATAAGCTTCTATTTCAAGAATTCATTTAAATTCCACACACTCTGTATAATTAACATCATAATCATTTCTAGAACTGTACTGTATTATTTCTAAAACCTGAAAACAAAATTTATGTTAATTTCCTTCTTTATTTATGACGTGTACCAAGGTATTAGTATCCGTCCCTTTAGTGAGAGTTGTGGTAATTTTCCTTGTAGAGTTTCAAAAGAAGGGAGAAAGTACAGCTGTATACACTTACCATAAATGTAGGTGTTCGAGTGTATTCACTGTTGCAGTCATTACATTTAGATTATCTGCTTGCAGGTAGCCCTCAGTCGGCCTGATTATCAAAGTCTTGGGTCCTGCGTCGGTTACTGTCTTATCTGCCATGACGTCAGGTAGTCAGGGGTATAAAGCATGTAGCCAATGCCATTACATCAGCTTTTCTTGCCCCAGATGTCAGGTGCCTCCATAATGGGAAGCAATTATATACCAAGTTACACCTCCAACAAAAAGCAAATACACCAGAAAGCTTAAATACAGTAAATAAGAAAAGAGGTATAGTCAATAGAAGTCAGGGGGCTGGGGGGAGGGTAACCAGGATTGCAACAGTGATATACATTTATGGTAAGTGTACACAGCTGTACTATGTTCTTCGTGTTTCAAAGAGAGCATTAGGACCAGCAATTAGGCTCTGCAAGACTGCAGTGGCAAAACCAGCTCTGGATTTAGAAAAAATGGCAAGTGGTAATGCTTGCTGAAGGTATGTACAGAACTCCACGTAGCAGCTTCTAGGATGTCCCTGGTAGGAACACCTCTGAGAAGGGCTGTAGAAGTAGATGCAGCCCTGGTGGAATGGGATCTTATCCCCTGTGGGGTAGGTTTTCCATGGTGCTTATAGCAGAAATGAATGCAACGGCCTATCCACTTAGAAATGGTTTGCTTTGAAACGGCCTTCCCCTCTACCCCTGCAGCAAAGGCAACTAGCAGGTGTTCAGATTTCCTGAGAGGCTTAGCCCTGTCCAAATAAAATCTAAGTTGTCTGTGCACTTCCAAGGAGTGCAGTATTCGTTCTCCTTTTTTCTGTGTATTAGAGACAAAGGTTGGCAAATTAATGGACTGATTAAGGGCCACACTGGATACCACCTTGGGCATAAAGAAAGGATTGGTCCTGAGGGACACCCTGTCCGCATGAAAGATGATGAAGGGCTCCACTGCCATGAGGGCCTGTAATTCAGACACCCTTCTTGATGAAGTGATGGCTAGAAGGAAGGGTGTTTTCCAAGAAAGGAATTTTGACTCTGTAGTTGCAGCTGACTCAAAAGGAGGTAGAGTGAGCTTTTCCAATACAAAGTTAAGGTCCCAGGCTGGAGTAGGTGCTCTCCTGGGTGGTCTTAAATTTTTGGCCCCTCTGAGGAATTGTTTCAGCAGGGGGTGAGAGAAGAGGGGTGGCTCAGTATTATAATGTGCTAAAATGGCTGAGGCATGAATTTTAATAGAAGAGAAGGAAAGGCCCTTGTGAGGCATCTCTGTTAAGTATTAAAGAGTATGCGGGAAACTGGGCACCGTTGTGCCCATCCCCCAAGTCTGGCTCCAGGAACACAATTTTTCCACTTTTCGGCATAGGATTTTCTGGAACTAGGCCTCCTTGCCTCCAGGATGACATCCAGCACTTGCTTGCTGAGGAGTGGTATTGGAGAACTCGGGTAATTAGCCAGGCTGCCAGGTTCAGGGTTTGAAGCTGGGGGTGCAGAATCTGGCCCTCCTGCTGGGACAGCAGGGAAAGGGTCTGAGGCAGGTGCCATGGTTCCAGCAGTGACATACTGTGCAAGAGGGGGTACCAGTGCTGGCGTGGCCAGTCTGGTGCAATGAGTATTGTCCTTGGTTTGTCCTGTTTGATCTTTAGTAGAACTTTCGAGAGGAGAGGCAGAGGGGGAAAGGCATAAATTGAGAGGCTTTCCCAGATGAAGGACAAGGGCATCCACTTTCCAAGCTTGTCTTTGGGGAGTCCTTGTGCAGAATTTGTCCAATTGGTAGCTCTGAGGGGAGGCAAACAGGTCCATCTCTGGGCTCCCCCATTTGTTTCTCAAAATGTTGAACATCTTTGGTTCCAATTTCCACTCATGTGGGTCCATGTCATTTCTGCTTAGGTCGTCTGCCAGTGAATTTAGCTTGTCTGGCAAGAGTTGAGCTTGTAGGTGCACTTGGTAGCTCAATGCTGTGTTCCACACAGCCATGGCTAGTCTGCAGAGAGGGTATGAGTGGGTTCTCCACTGCTTGTTTATGTACCACATAACAGTGTTGTTGTCCGTCTTTACCAATAATTGTCCTGGAAGAATGTGGTCCTTGAAGGCTGTCAGAGAATTCTGTACAGCTAACACTTCTTTTTGATTGATATGCAGGTGCATTTGACTCGGGTTCTATTTGCCCTGAATGCACTGCCCTGCCAACTGAGCCCCCCATGCATAGTCTGATGCGTCTGTTGTTAGGGTTTGGGTGGCCAGGGAGTAGAGTGAATGGCAGTCCCTTGTTGTGGTGGCAGGCCTCTGCCCACCAAAGGAACTCTGACTTTATACAAGGAATGATAGGAATCATTGATTCCAGGTCCTGAGAATGTTGAAGGCTTTTTAGATACCATTGTACTTTCCTCATATGCAGTCTTGCATATGGAATTAGTAGAATGTAAGAGGCCACGAACCCCAGGGCTTGAAGTATTTTCCTTGCAAATAGCTGGGTCTTTGTGGCCAGTAGTTTGAAGTAGGCTGTCAAATAAACTTGTTTCTCTGGCGTGAGGTAGGCCATCTGGGAAGTTGTATTCAAGCTTGCTCCCAGGAATACAATTTGTTGGCAGGGTACTAGGTGGGATTTCCTTTCGTTTATGGTGTACCCCAGTGAGGTTAGCAGTTTATTTACAAATACCAAATGATTTAATAGTATGTCCTGGCTTTCTGCCTGAATTAGACAATCGTCCAGATATGGGTATATTTGAATATTTCTTTGCTTGCAGAATGCAATGGCTGGAGCTAGGCACTTTGTGAATACCCTGGGCACAGGAGATAAGCCAAAGGGCAGTGCAGAAAACTGAAGTGCATGTAGCCAGCGTAGGTATTTTCTGCAAGATTACCTTACTGGGATGTGCAGGTAAGCCTCCTTTAAGTCTAATGTTGCCAACCAGGCATTTCTGCCTAGCATGGGAAGCAGCTGATGAAGTGCTAGCATTTTAAATTTTGGGATTACCAAAAAGGTGTTTAGGAGAGACAGGTCCAGGATAGGACACCAGGAGTTGTCTTTTCTGGGTACCAGGAAAAGTCTTGAGTAAAAACCTTGTCCCCATTCCTCTTCTGGGGCAGGCTGAATAGCCCTTATACTTATAAGAGAGAGAACAGCCCTGATACTTATAAGACAGAGAACCTGCTGTTGAGCCTCTGCCCACTGATTTAGGGGTAGGTCTGGCCAACTGTTTGGGGTTGGTAAGGTGTGGAAGTGGAATCTGTATCCTTGGGAAACTATATTTAAAACCCATTTGTCTTGGGTAATGAGTTCCCAGTTTTTTGCATGCAGGGCGATCTTTCCCCCTAAAGGAGCAGTCAGTTGAGCAGGGCTTGGAAGGTTTAAGGTTAAGTCATTGTGACAGTTTACCACAGGGGGGTGTATTACTACTTCCAGCTTTGGAAGTGGAAGCCCCTCACTGCTTAGGCCTGTAAGTACCTTGAGACTGTAGCCTAGGTGGTCTGCTGTTCCTGGGTTTGGACTGAGAAGGCCTGGAAGAGACAAGAAAAGACCAATTCTTAGAAGGCCAATGCCTACTAAACCTAGGAAGCTGTACATGCAGGAACTCTAATAGTTTGCATAGATTTAGCTTTTTCCTCCATCTTTTTAAGTACTACTTCTGCTTTGTTTCCAAACAGGCGGTCTTGGTTTAAGGGAGCATCCAGTAATTTAGCTTTAACATGATCTGGCAAAGTTTGCTCCTTAAGCCAAGCATGCCTTCTAAGAACAATCCCAGTGATAGCAGCTCTGCAAGATGCCTCTAAGGAGTCAAAACCCCATTGC
Source organism: Protopterus annectens (assembly GCF_019279795.1). Taxonomy (NCBI): domain Eukaryota; kingdom Metazoa; phylum Chordata; order Ceratodontiformes; family Protopteridae; genus Protopterus; species Protopterus annectens. Next base: position 1,947,151,915 of record NC_056726.1, read on the forward strand.
AAAGTATGTTTACCAACTTGTTCAGCAGAATGCATTAAATTATGTAATTCTTTATTTTCAGCACAGTCAGGAATCAACATCATTTTCTGTTTAAGTAATCCAGTAATATGCTGCTGATACTTTAACATATGAACCTGGCAGTTGTTTAAGGCCCTAATGGCCAAAGTAGCAGAAGTGTATACCTTCTTACCCCATCTGTCCAGGGCCCTGGAATTTCTATCAGAGGGGGTAGGGTTTTTGAAATGGTCTCTGGGTCCGCAGTGGGATTCTTGAAGAGGAACTTGTGAGAATCAGGTACTCTAATACCTGTCAGGTTTCCTGGGAGCTGGAAGTAGAGTGGTGCTAGGCTAGATTCCAAGTAGGCATCATCTACAATGTCCAGTACAGGACACATAGCTAAAGGCCTGTGTTGAGGTAGGTGTAAGAATTCCCTAAGCCTCTTTTTGGAGTCAGATTAATCCTGGCTTTCCCATCGGAAATGCTCCCTAAGAGTGTGCAAAGTTTCACCAAAAGAAAAATCTTCGGGAGGGGAAGCAAAGGGTATGGAGTCCTCTGCATCAGAATCCTCATAGGTAGATAAGGTCATCAGAAGAAACAGAAATTTCAGAATCCTGATCAGAAGAATCAGAAGGAAAATCAGTTCTAGGTCTCTTGGAGGGAGAAGGCTGGCTTCCCCTAATTAGAGTAATAATGTCTTCAGCCATTCTTATCATTTGTTTTTTAGGCATATGGGTGGCCTGACCATGCGGTTTGGACATCGGTTTTCTAGGCATGGATCAAGTTTTAGGCCTTGAAGAAGAAGAAGATGGCGTCGGTTTGATATGCAATTCCGTAGGACTAATTGCACCCTCAGAAGCCAGTGCCTGCACAGTGGCCCCGGACCCATTCAAGTTAGAGACATCCACAGGTTCCATAGTTGAAGAAACATCTTGTGGCATACAGGACTCCGAATGGGTCTCAGTAGAGGCTTGCAAATCTGAAGTAGTGGGTAACAGGGGCTGCGAAAGCACCTCACTGAGTACCGGCAAACTGGCAGCTAGCTTAATGGAAGCGTCGGCACCTTTGGACCTATGCGGTCTGTCTCTGTCTTTATCTTTACATTTTTTAGGAATGTCGGTAGTCGGATGGCTTACCGAAGCCATTTCTGGATAATTAAACCAAGTACCAAAGTAGTAAAAGCAAAAATGAACTGACGATGAATAGTGCAAGGATTGAATAAGGCACAAAACCGACAGCGAGGGACGCAGTGATCTGGGCCTAAGCAAGGAATGCAGTACGAATAAACATCTTTATGAGGTATTTGCTTTCCACAAGAAATACAATTGTTAACTTTTACTGACATTGGTTTAGAGCAAGAAACAGGATCTCCAACGGGGTACTTAGCTTTTTTGAAGACTTCGGTTCTGAAACTCGAAAACAAAAATTTCAGGAGTCGGCCGACCGGCACTTGCGAACTGCTTCTGCTTCGGGCACCGCACGGCAAGTAAGACTGATGTAATGGAGTCGGCTGCATGATTTACACCCCCTGACTACCTGACATCATGGAAGATGAGACAGCAACCGATGCAGGACCCAAGACTTTGATAATCAGGCCGACTGAGGGCTATCTGCAAGCAGATAACCAAAATGTAATGACTGCAACAGTGAAACAAGAACAACATCCACTGTTGCCTAGGCCAAAAGGTGGTCACCATTACTGTCTTTGAAGAGTACTTCTGGATCTTTGGTAAAATCCTGGAAATCAACAGAAAGGGTAGAAAAGCACAGAAGAATATTCCTGTCTGTGAGAATGAGAAAGCATCCATCTTCCAGACCTGACTGGAAAGAAACCTGGAACAGCATTTCTTTTACAGTTTATTCCAAAAGGAGGCAAACCGATCAATTTGAAGTGTTTCTCACAGCAGGATGAATTCCTAGAAGACCCCTGGGTGCAGTTTCCATTAGTGAGGGTCTATCATGAACAAGCTTAACTTGCCTGCTATACTGTTTTACTTTGTTGGAACATATGAAGCCTGAAGATTCAAAATGAGTAGACTTGCTATCTCCTGGGCAAGTCTGTAAAACGAGTAAGATCTGGTACCCTTTGTTTGTTTATGTACCATATCTGAAAAAAGAGAGTTGTGTACTTACCATAACTTGGCATCTGTGCTATCCAGTGTCATTATTCATCACCGATGGGTCTTGGATTTGACCTCGGATCCATGAAAGCAACTTCTCAGACAGATCCAGAACTCAAGCTCCTCCCCGTCTCATGATCCCTTGCCACCTTCTAACCCTCAGATTGAGTTTGCTAAATTATAGAAACGCAGAAACAACTGCACTAGAAGGTCAAAGATTTTTCTCACTCAATATAAGCCACAGTAACCTCGCCAGAACTCCCAGAAGGAAAGGGGAAGGAGGGCGGGAATGTGATGAATAATGACAATGGATAGCACAGATGTCAAGTTATGTTAAGTATAGAACTCTTTATCTGATGCTGCCCATGTCATTATACATCACCGTTGGATTAGAGCCTCCAGCTACTATGTATCCTGGGTGGCCTCAAGGAAGTATATGCCAGAACATGGAGGAAACAAAGGAAGCCATGTTCCTAGACAGCAAGTCCAATTTGTAGTTAGAAATGAAAGTGTGTGGATTAGACCAAGTCACAAAAGCACAAATCTCATCAAGGGAAAGTCTAGCCAAGAAGGCTGATGATGTAACAACAGACCTAGTAGAGTGGGCCTTAACTGGTCTGGATAATTCTAAATGCTTACTAGCATAAATGAAAGAAATATAACTAGCAATCCACCTAGAAATAGTCACTTTGGAAACTGCCTGGCCTTTTCTGTTTTGAGAGAAGGCCAAAAAGAGTTGGTCCAAATTTCTAAATTCCTCAGTCCTTTTTAGATAAAATGTAATTGCCTGTGAACGTCAAAAACAATGCAAGATCCTATCCTTATGAAAAAATCATGAACAGAGGCTTAATGCACAGAGCTTGAAGTTCCGAGACCCTCTTGGCAGAAGTAATGGCCACTAAAAAGGCCATTTTCCAGGAAAGGAATTTAATGTCACATGAACCAGCTGCCTCAAAAGGTTTTTGCGTCAGGGACTGCAGCACCAAGGTCAAATCCCATGCGTGGGAAGGATCCTTAATAGGAGGAACAGGCTCATCATTGATATGGAAATTAGAAATGGCAGCCAACTAGAGCTTAATAGTAGAAAAACCCACCCCACCCTGAAAAAAGGGAAGACAAAAAGAAAATATCAGGAATAGGGGCTGAAAAAGGATCCAGATTTTGTTGTTTGGTCCAAACAGAAAACCTTTTCCATTTACTGGAATACACCTTCTTTGTAGATGATTTTTGAGAAGGCAAAATAGCACTCCTCACCGGGGAAGGAAGTCTGAACTGCGAAAGGATTACTGGAACAGGGGAATGGGAGAAACCATACGGTTAGACAAAGGGTCCGGAGATTGGGAAGGGGAAGCCCCCAGGGATGGGATCTAGTATCCAAGGAGGATACTTCAGATGAGATCTCAAGAAGGAGAACCATGCCTGACAAGGCCAGAAAGGGCAATGAGTATATGAGGAGTCTTCAAGCGACAAACTTTCTGAAGGACTTTGGGTATTAAGGGAATGGGAGGATAAGCACAGAAGAGACCCAGAGGCCAATCGTGAACTACAGTGCCCCTGGCTGATTCCCTTGATGGGTGGATCAGGGCAAAGTAACTGCTGCATTTGAGGTTGACTGGGGAGGCAAAAGGATCACAGCAAGGTTGACCCCAAAGATTGAAGATTAGTCTTACCACTGATGGATTCAGGGACCACTTGTGAGGACTCAAGATGGACCTGCAGAATCTGTCGGCTAACATGTTGGAACTCCTGGGTATATGAGTTGCAAGAAGAAAGCGTCAAGAAGAGACTGCCTATTCCCCCACTCTCATGGCCTCTCTGCACAAGGGATAAGACCGTGTTCCCCCTTGCTTGTTGAAATACCAGACAACAACCATGCTGTCCATCTGAACTGCTATGATCCCCAAAGGGAAGCATTCCTGAAAGGCTTGCAACCTTTGAAGGGCTGCTCTCATCTCCAGGACGTTTATGTGGAATTTGGTCTCTGTGGGGGACTGTGACTTGAACTGTCCCGCCATGAAAATGCCCCCCACCCCCAACAGGGAGGTGTCTGTGTTTACTGTGACCTTGGGCGGGGAAAGACAAAATGGCTTGCCTAGACATAGATCCCGAGACTGAAGCCACCAAGCAAGATGCTTCCTGCACACTTGAATCAACTTTATGGTCATGGATATGGGCTGAAACAGAATGGACCACTCGACTGCCAGGGTCCACTGGAGAACTCGCATGTGACACCTGGCACAAACTGAATGGCAGCCGCCATCGAGCCTAATGTTTGGAGGATTGAGTGAACCAATGGACCTGCTAGATCTAGCAAACGAAGGACTTGATCTTGAATCAGCTGAACCCTCTGGGGTGTCAGTGCTGCAGTCTCTGATACCGTATCCAGTTGGACCCCAATGAACTCCAGAGTCTGGCTTGGAACTAAACTGAATTTGGGAAGATTCACCATGATGCCTAAAGACTGGAAAAGACTGAGGACATACCTGGTGGCCAGAGACAGTCAATGTCTTGTGGGAGCCGCAAGGAGCCAATCGTCCAGGTATGGAAAAACCTGGAAACCTTGCAGCCGGAGATGAGCTGTCACCACTGCCATACATTTGGTGAACACCTGGCGGATGTGGTGAGTCCAAAGAGTAGGGCTCTGAAGTGGTAATGATTAGCCCCCAACTGAACGCACAGTTGTCTCCTGGAGCATCTGTCAATCTGTATATGATAGTACATGACCTTGAGATCCTCTAAGCACATCCAACTGTCCTTGCGCAGGAGAGGCAGAATGGACTGAACAGTGACCATCTGGAACTTGGACTTCTTGACAGAAAGATTTAGCTCGCTGGCATCCAAAATCAGACGCAGGTCCCCTATCTTCTATGGCACCAAAAAAAAAGAAAGAGTAAGTTCTGGACCCTCGCTGGCAGGGTGGAACGTCTGGGAGAAATTTCCGAATTGGAGGGGGCTGAGAGAAGGGAATGGAGTAACCCCTGGAAATAATTTTTAACACCCACTGATCAGAGGTGAGACTTGTCCAGGCTAGTGGGTAAAGTGAGAGTCGGCCCCCGACTGCCTCCAGGGCAGGACAGTCGGTCAGCATCTCAGGAATGCTGAAAGGGTTTCTCCGAGAAGGGGTCACGGGACCCCTGGTCCTGTGGACCCCCCTCTGCCCCTGGGGTAGCATCTGCCATTGAATTCCTTGCCCCGGCCTGTGGAAAATGATTTCTAGGGAGCATCCTGAAAGGAAGATTGTGTCCTCGGGAACCAAAGATTCTTACTTCCGCTCTGCGTCTTAGGAAAGGGCAGCTGGGTAGTAGAAACCTTGATCCTACCGCAGAAAGTCTTATCTTCCTGTTCACTATGGGTTAAGGTTTCCTTAACAGACAGTCCAAACAAGGTGGAACCATCAAAGGGGGCATTGGTGAAAGACTCCTTAACGGGTTTTGCAAACCTGCAAAGGCGAAGCCAGGCATGTGGTCAAACAGCAATGCCGGTGCCTGCCACTCAAGAAGTGGCCTCCTCAGTATTGGAGATCAACCAAATTGAAGCATTAGCTACAGCCTCAGAGAGACTAGTTTGAGACTCTTTGGAGGCAACAACTCTGACAGGGAAATGGTAAATTCCAAGACCAAATCCCTCTGAAGCCAGGTAAAATGGACCAAGTAATTGTTGGCTCTCAGTCCAAAAGTAGCTGAGGCAAACACACATTTTCTGAAAGGGTTGATCGCCCGGGACTCCCTGTTTTGGGGATGGACAGAGGAGCTTTGCTCAGCTAGGTCCTTCTTAGTAGCAGAGGCCACCACAACGGCATCGATGGGTACCCCTTTGCTCCAAAATGTTCTATCCTTGGGAGGACTGAGGAATTTGTCAGGTTTTCTAGGCACAGGTTTCACTGTGTCCATCTCCATCCAAACCATGCTGGCGATAAAGTCCACAAGCTCATCAGCAGGGGGGAACCAAGTTAGAAGATGGGCCCATCTTGAAAGCCTTCAGGAACACAGATTCCTCCAAAGATGGGGTTGGGGAAGACCAACCTCTTCTCTGCTTGAGAACTTTGAGGATGTCCCCAAAGGAAACTTCCTCAGACGGAAGTCTGGGGACCCATCTCCCTCCTCAAAATCTGTGTCCTCAGTGAGGGACTCTCTGGGGGAGTCCAAGTGCCTCCTCTTGCACATTCTCTTCCAAGGGGGTTCCTTCATGGGGGGCTCAGGGGAGGACTCAGAAGAGTACCCCAAGTGGGGCAGTGCTCATCTGAAGGTGCTCATGGGAGGGCTGACCCTGGATGGATGATGAGGCCTCAGCATCCAAACCCGACAGAGGCTGGGGAGGACCTAGAGAAAGAGGAGAGGTAACTGCCAAACTGGAGAAGGTCCTCTCTACTGCCTGGAAGACCAACAGACTGGACAATGCTCCCCCCAGTGGCAGGGGCCACCTGGGAATGGAGGATGGACCCCAACCCAGCACTGAAGCCACCCGACAATACTGGCCCGAGCTGTCCAGCACCAAAGCCCCAAAGGGAAGGCTAGTATCTGAAAAACCCAGACCTGAACCCATCCCCCTCCCCCAGGGAACTAGCACCAACTTTTTGGAGGCAAAGAGCAGCCTGGTCCAAAGGCAGCAGAACAGAGCCAGCTAGGGACCCTGACGGTGTAGAGAAAGGGGGAAATACCCGAAGCTGTCGGCCTCTCACTAGAAATCCCCTGGTCCTGACATTCCAAAACCTGATGGATTGGAAGAGGACAGCGAAGTCCTGCAGATGGAGAGGGTCCCCTAGACACATGGGCAGGGGACGGCAGTAAGCCCAATTCTATTTGGGCCATGAGGAAACTCCTCATCAAATTATCCATATCCAAAGAAAGGAGACATCTGGGGGATCTGGACGAGGCTGATGAATGGCCAGATCTAGCTGGGGATCCGACCATGGATCACACCTCCTTATGGTCCCAAAAAGGGTATCTTCTCAGAGTCAGATATGACTTCCTGGATGACCAAGAAGGAGAACTCTTAACAATGGGATCTGACAGAGCTGTCGGATCCGACAGCCTAGTGGGATCGAAGCTTTGGACGTCATGCCAGATGGATCTGACAAACAAGTTGGATCCGGGGACGGCTTACGCCTGCTCAGATCCGAAGGCCTCTGCTCCACCAAGGCCTTGGATCCGAGGACCTGATCTAAGTCTCTTGGAGAGGCTGATCTCAGATCCGAAGTCGAAAATGCTGGACTCGGATACAAGGATCTGCGATCTGAGAGCCTCGGCTTCTTAGAAAGAGAAGACCCCCTCAAGGAAGGAGAAGGCCTCTTCTTGGGCTACTGAGAGGGCTTGGAGGGAGAGTCCAGTGGCAGAGGACCACCCTGAGCCAAACCATTCAGTAAAGGCATATTGCAGTGACCCATGAAGGCCCTGGGGTTTAATGCATCACAAATGTAGCATTCAACCTTCTCGTTGTACAGGTGTCTGAAGGGGATCAGAATCCTATCAACCATAGGGTGAGGTGCAGAGACTGCAACTGTGGGTGAATCTATGATCCCTCGTGCTGTGTGAGAAGGTCCACTGAGGGGGGTAATTTGTGGTGATTGCCCTTGGACAAATGAAGGAGAAGGGGGAACCAGTGCTGTTTTGGCCAGTAGGGAGTCACCAGCAAGATTACTGGTCTGTCCTGCTGAAGTTTCAGCAGCACCTTTTGAATCAATGGGAAGGGGGGGGCATACAGAGATTTCCCCTTCCAAGAAATTGAGAAGGCATCTGTTGCCAGTGCCTTGGGGTCTGGTGTCCTGGTGTAGAAGCCAGAAAGTTGCCTGTTGATGTAGGAGGCAAACAGGTCTAATTAAGGTGCACTGCAGCGGTGGATCAGATCCAGGAAGACATTTCTGTGAAGCATCCATTTGTGGTTGTTTGTGATGGTTCTGCTGAGATAATCTGCCTGGGAGTTGTGAAGGGAGGGGATGTAAACTGCCTGCAGGGTAATCGCCTGTGAGGTGGCCAGCTCCCACACCAGCTGAGGTAGTCTGCAAAGAAGGAAGGATTTGGTCCCTCCCTGTTTATTGAGATACCACAGGACAGTGGCGTTGTCTGTGAAAATCTTGAGTGGGCGCTTGCTTGAGGTAAGGTAGGAAGGCTTGTAGAGCAAGGAGGATTGCCCTCATCTCTCTGACATTGATGTGCTCTAGTTTGTGTGTGTTTGGCCACAAACCCTGCACATGTCTTTGGCCTAGAGTTGCTCCCCAACCCAGATCTGAAGCCTCTGTATGCATGATCTGTGTGGGTGGGGGTGGTTGGAGAGGGAGGCCTGGGTTGTTGGCCACTTGTACCAGCCACCACTGAATTTCTTGTTTCAAGCAAGGTAGAAGGGGGACCCTGAATTACAGGAGATAGGAATGTTGGGTCCAGATTGACCGAAGTTAACATTGTAGCTTTCTCATGTGCAGTCTTGCTAAGGGGAGCATGGGTATAGTGGCTGCCATGTGACCCAAAAGTCTAAGGTACTGCTTGCTGTCAGTTCTGATGCCTGGAGGACGCAGAGCAGGTGTTCTGTCAAGGATACCACCATGTCTGGTGACAGGAAAGCCTTCATGAGGTCTGTGCGAATCCTGCACCCCAGGAAGACAATGTCCTGTGAGGGCTCCAGGTAGGATTTTGGGAAATTTATCCGAAATTCTAGAGACTGCAATAGGGACAGAAGAAGCTGAGTGTGAAGAAGGAGGGTTTTCTGATGGTCTTCCTGGATCAGCAGGTCATCTAGGTAGGGGGACTATTTGGATACCCTTTGTTCTGCAAAAAGCAATGACTGGAGCCAGACATTTTGTGAATACCCTGAGTGCAGTGGAAAGCCCAAAGGGCAAGGCAGAGAATTGAAAATGGGATGAGCCTGCCAAAAACCTCAGGTATTTCCTGAATGTGGGCTTTACTGGGATGTGCAGATTAACATCCTTTATATCTAGGGTTGCCATGAACCCTTGGGGCAGGAGCAGGGGAAAGAGGTTGGGGAGAGTGAGCACAGGTTCATAGGCTGGTACTAGGCTATCGGCCCTAGGGTCTATACAAGCCTAGCCATGACAATTCCCTGGTTGTTTATACCCACAGTGTTTACTTCCCTGGACCCCTGTCTATTAGGGTGACTGATGTGATTCCCAGGGTGAATTTCCTATCTCCCATCCAACTGTCAAGGTTCCTTTTGAAGAGAGTCAAAGAGGCACTCTGCTTGATATGTATGGGCAGTCTATTCCAGAGTATGGGGAGCCTCTGGGTCAGGAACCTATCGCTCCAGCATGTTTTGTTCATTAGGATGATGAGGTTTAGTTCCCTGGAGCATGTGGCTGAAGGATTGGGATTTCTTTAGGTGGAGCATGTCCAACAGCTCAGGGTTAGACATAGCCTTGTAAGTCAAGCAGAGGTTGCCTCCAAGTTGGCGATATGCGACAAGAGTATAGCTGGAGTTTTTTAGACGATCGGCATAGGGCATCTGCTTTAGGCCTGTGATTCTTTTAGTGAGATATTTCTGAGGCTTTTCCAACTGTTGCAGATGTCTTGTGAGGTACACACCAAATGGGGCATTGTACTTTATAATGGGTCTAATGGGGGATGAGTACAGTGGGACAATAAACTCTTCCTTTCTGGATGAAAAGCCCTTTGTGATGAGATGTGCCACATACAAGGATTTTCTCACTGTTGTGGCAATGTGGTTATCAAAAATGAGACCACTGTCCACCTGTGTTCCTAAGTCTCTCATCACACTTTCAGTGTTTAGAGTACTGCCGCCTATGTGGTAGTTCATGGGTACGTGTTTTTTCCCAAAGGGGATAACTAAACATTTCTTGGCATTGAGCTTGAGTCCATGACTCTGGCACCAAGCATCTGTTTCTGTAAGGCCCTTTTGTAGGATATCTACATCATTTGGGGAATCAATAATGGCTCCCAGTTTGTAGTCATCTGCGAACTTTGTTAGCCAGAGTCCCTTAGTGTTGGCCTGTACTTCAGAGAAGTAGATGCCAAACAAGAGCAGTCCTAGGACTGAACCCTGAGGTACTCCACTTGTCACTTGTCTGTAGCTGGATCTGGAATCAGTGTGTGTTCTGTTAGTAAGCCAATTGGCAACCCATCGAGTGATGTAGGGATTAATGCCCAGCTTGGTAAGTTTATCTATGATTTCAGAGTGGGGGATGGTATCAAAGGCCTTGGCGAGGTCCAGATAGGCTATGTGGACCGCCTTACCCTTGTCCACAGCTCTAGAGACTGATTCAAAGAAATCAATCAAGTTGAGGAGACAGGATCGGCCCTTCACGAACCCGAATTGGGTGGGGTCCAATGTTTGAAGGTTGCCAGTGTCCTTGTTTATAAGTTCCATGATAAATGTCCAGTCCATGTCAGACTCTAAGCCGGTCACGAGCAGTGTCCCACAGGGCTCAGTCCTGGGCCCCCTCTTGTTCGGCATTTATTTTTATGAAGTGCAGGCAAACATAGGGGGATTGTGGCTGACGAAATTTGCAGATGACTGCAAACAGGGCACCATAACTGACACTCCATCAGACACAGACATCCTCCAGAAAGGTCTCATAGAAATGGATAACTGGTGCCAGAGCCATGGCCTTAAGCTAAATGCCAAAAAATGTATAGTCATACCCTTTGGGAAAAACAAGGTAACCCCTAATTACCACATAGGTGGTAATCCATTAAACACGGAAGAAGTTATCAGGGACCTGGGGACCCAAGTTGACAGTAACCTCTCTTTTGACACTCACATTGCCAAAGTGGTTAGGAAGACCTTCTACATTGCCCACCTGATCATGAAGGGATTCACATCCAGATCAGGAGAGGTCATTGTACCCCTGTACTCTTCACTTATCAGACCAATGATTGAGTACAACGCCCCATTCGAATGTACCTTATCCGACACCTGCAGCAGTTGGAAAGACCCCAAAAGTTCCTCACCAAAAGGATAAAGGGGCTCAAACATATGTCATGATGCCCGACTGAAGAAACTCCATCTCTATTCAGTCGCATACCATCTGCTCAGAGGTGATCTGTGCCTGACATACAAGGCCATGTCCAACCGAATTAATGGACATGCTCCACCTCAAAAATCCAAATCCACCAGAGCCACGAGCAAGAGACTTAAACCTCAACACGGATATAAATAGGACGTGCTGGAGGGACAGATTCATCACCCAGAGACTCCCTACACTATGGAACAGAATCCCAGTCCATGTGAGGCAGAGCCCCTCACTGACTCTGTTCAAGAGAAATCTTGACGAGTGGATGGGAGATCGTAGATTTACCCCGGGAATCATCTCTGTATTACTCCTGGACAGAGGCACAGCAAACTAATGGGTATAGTATTCTCATCCTAAGGGGTGGTAAAAGCCACACACACTCTGGCTAGGCTTATAAATGCCCTAGGGCAGATAGCCTAGTATGAACCTATGAACCTATGATAATGCGCTCCATGGCCTTGCAGACCAGGCTTGTCAGACTGATGTGGAATCCTGAAGGTGGGGGCCTTTAGAAAAAGGTTGAGACATGAGAGATCTAGTATGGGTCTCCATGGTCCATCCCTTTCTGGGTACCAGAAAAATTCTGGAATAGAATCCTCTTCCTTTTGCTCCAGTCAGCACGGCTTGCAGTACAGGTTGCAGGAGGTGAAGATGACTGGTGGGGGGCTAAGGAGTGCCCTTTCATACTGGGGGGGTGATCCAGGTCATAAAGTAACCTTTCTGGATGATGGGATGATGGAAAGAACCCATTTGCCTAAGGTAATGTGGAACCATACAGGGAAGACAGTGAGAGAGATGGGTAGACAGGGGTAGGAGGGGTTGGTAGTAAGGCTGGCAGGAGGTTGGATGCTACCTGCCATATCTTGAAAGGGAGGCCTCTGACTGGGGACTGGAGAAGCTCTAGCCAGAAAGGGCTGTTTTCTAGGAGGTCTCCTGTGCCTGGAGGGAGCTATAGGGCGAGACTGTCTCCTTATGAATTGAATTTTGGCAGGGTAGTTCCTATAGAACTTAGGAATGGGTGAATCTAGCAGGTGTTTCAGGTCCTACATTTCTTTGCCTTTTTGCTGTAGAGGCTTGAAGAGGTCAGCTACTTTAGTGCCACACAAGGCAGAATGATCTAAAGGGGCATCAATAAGCTTTGCCCTGAAGTCGTCAGGCAGGGGCTGTAGATGTAGCCAAAAATATCTCCATAAAGCAGAAGTTGATGCACCTGACCTAGATGAGGCTTCAGCTGCATCATAACTGCACCTTATGGAGTGTCTGTTCACCTGAGAGGTGAGAGCTGGGAGGGAGGACAGAGAGGCTTTGGCTGCTCAGTCTGGGATGTCGGCCAATTCCTTGGTGGCTTTGTCCAGTAGGGCTAAGAAGTACTTGGCCATCTGAGACTGGTAATTTGTAACCCTGAAAGACAGAGTGGCAGAACTGTAGATCTTCTTGCCCAGACTTCCATTGTCTTGCTGTCCTTGTCAGCTAGAAGTATGGTTGTAGTAGGCAGAAGTTTGGAAGCCCTATCAGTGGAAATAGAAACAGTGGCTGGGTTAGCTGGAGGACATTTAAGTAGAAATTTCTCTGATTCGGGAACTTTGTACAATCTGTCAGACCTGCATGGGGCAGGAGGTTGAGTCAGTGTTAAGGGATGCTGAAGAAAAGACATCCAGAAATGCCAGCAGAGGAGGGACAGCGGATGAGGTTATAGAACCTCTTCTAAAGCCTTAGTCATGTCATTGGATTGCCACTTAAAGTGGTCTTTCATTTTGCAGATTGCTTGCCCGAAGGGTTAAATCCTCAAATGGGGAGTCAGGGTCAATGGACTCTTCTTCTGAACAGCCATATCCCAGGGGAGAGGGGATCTGTGAAGTGTAGGAGAGGGAGTCCTCTGAGGAGGAGTCAAAGTTCCTCTTCATCTCGCCTTACAGTATCTGAGGTTTGAGGCCTACGACTTAAGAGTGGAGGGACTATGCTAGGGCTTCCTACTGAGGTATGGCGTAGGGCCATGAAGGCATTGAATAGGCTTTGCCTGAAAACTTGCCAATCCAGTGTGCTTCCAGGTGGTGGAGAGAGATGTTTGGTCTTTTGTTTCTTCTTAAGAGGCCTAGCTGGTGTCTAAGTAGGAGAAAGAATGGACCAAATTGGCGGAATTCAATGGGCCCACAGAGCGCGCTGGTTCCCCTACAGCGTCTGAGGCAGACGTCGGTAATGCCGCTACAGACGTGCCATCCACTTGGGATTGTGCGGCTTCCTTGTAAATACCCACTTTATCCTGTCTGGCAGAAGCCAATTCCTCTGCCAGGTCGATGTTGGCCACAGGTGAGATATGGGCAGTAGAGGTGCAGCAGAAGAGGTAGGCCGCATGGATATGGCCCTCTTCTTAGGCGGTTCTGTTGGGACATCAGAAGCGCCTTCCATCCCTAAAGCAAGTTGCTTTAACTGCTGGTTCTCTAGGTAAAGATTCAGAGCGTGCAAACGGTGACGTAAGGTCTTAGGAGCAAATGCCTGACAAAGAAGGCAGTTTTTGTGATCATGTTCTTTACCCGAACAAAAAAGGCACTGATCGTGGATGTCTTTGTGGGGAATCTTTTGGCCATACTTACACTTGCCCCTTCCGGATGACATGAAAGTACAGTTTTGTACCTACCATAAATGTAGATGTCCGAGAGGAATGCATCTGCAGTCTTTACAAATGGGTTGTCCTGTCGTCAGGCAGCCCTTCGGTCGGCCGGATTCCAAAGTCTGGGTCTGGCTTCGGCTGGTGTCGCACTTCACCCGACGTCATTGCGGCAGTTATTCGGGTATAAAGGCATCAGCCGACGCCATTTTCCTCAGTGTTTCTTGCCCCAGATGCCAGGTGCCCTCTTGGATGGCTAAATTTGGATAAATGCCAAAGTTTCCAAATAGAGAGCAAACACATAAAATAAGCATGTATGTACATATATACAAACAAATACACCATAATAGATCCCCCCAAGCTAGGTGAAGATTGGCAAATACCCTAGGAGTACCTCAGAGGGGAAGGAGGGTGGGTAATCTGACTGCAGATGCATTCCTCTCGGACATCTACATTTATGGTAGGTACAAAACTGTACTATGTCCTTCAAGGATGCATCTGCAGTCTTTACAAATGGGTAGAATACCATAGCTAAACTAGGGGAGGAGGAAATGAGAAGAGATTATGGTGTAGTTAGGATCCCTTGCAAAACAGCAGTGGCAAAACCAGCACGGGATCTAGAGTATAGAGGTAAGTTATAATGCTTGGCAAATGTATGCACGGAGGTCCAAGTAGCAGCCTCTATAATGTCCTTGGTAGCCACTCCTCGTAAGAAAGCTGTGGTAGTGGCTGTAGCCCTTGTGGAGTGAGGCCTGATGTTCTCTGGAGTTTTCTTTCCATGGTAGGAGTAACAAAATCTAATGCAATTTCCTATCCATTTGGAGATTGTCTGTTTAGAAATTGGTTTTCCTTCCTTTCCTGCTGCATATGCTACCAGAAGCTGGTCAGTTTTTCTATTGTTTTTTGTCCTGTCCAGGTAGTAGCGTAATTGTCTGTGTACATCCAAGGTATGTAAGAGCCTTTCTCCCCTGTTCTGTGGGTTGGGGAAGAATGTAGGAAGGTGGATAGCCTGATTTAAAGATACTCTGGATACCACCTTAGGCATAAATGTAGGATTTGTTCTCATGGACACTCTATCTTGATGGAAGATTAGGAAGGGTTGCACTGCCATTAATGCCTGTAGTTCAGAGACCCTTCTTGCTGAAGTTATTGCCAGCAGGAAAGCAGTCTTCCAGGATAAGTATTGTAATTCTGCTGTTGCTGCTGGCTCGAAAGGAGGAAGAGTCAGTTTTTCTAGCACAAAGTTCAAGTCCCATGCTGGCAATGGAGGTTTCCTGGGAGGTTTCACATTTTTAATTCCTCTCAGAAACTGTCTGAGCAGAGGATGTGAGAAGACAGGAGGATCCAAGCTGTATTCTGCTGAAATAGCTGATGCATGTATCTTGATGGAAGAGTAGGAGAGGCCTGTATGGAAGAGCTCCGCCAAGTACTCCAGGATGTTGGCTATGTTCACCAGTGTCACATCTTGCCCTTTTGCAGTACTCCAGATGAGATATCTTTTCCATTTTGCTGCATAATTCTTTCTTGTTGAAGGTCTACGAGCCTCCAGGATTATGTCTTTAACCCTTTGGGATAAATTTGGGTTAATTGCTGTTACGTAATGTTCCAGGCAGTTAGCTGCAGAGTTTTTAGGTTTGGATGCAGGATGTTGTAGTTTTTCTGTGTTAGCAGTAATGGGATCAGGGGCAGTGTCCATATTTGTTCCCGGGACATGCTCCTCAGCAGTGGATACCAATGTTGTCTTGGCCAGTCTGGGACTATCAGAATGATCCTCGGACGTTCCTCTTTGATCTTCAGAAGCACCTTGTGCATCAAAGGAAGTGGAGGGAAGGCGTATGCTGTCAGGCTTTTCCAACTGAAAGACAGGGAGTCCACCTTCCAAGCAAGTGGGTGGTAAGTCCTTGTGCAGAATTTCTTCAACTGATGATTGAATGGGGATGCAAACAAGTCTATTTGTGGTAATCCCCATTCTCTTGTGATGGTTTTGAAGATGTCCGGATGCAGCATCCATTCGTGGGCATCTGTTGTAGTTCTGCTTAATATGTCTGCTAGAATGTTTTCCTTCCCTGGTACATAAATTGCCTGTAACTGAATGTTGTAGCTCAGAGCCACATCCCATAGGTCCAGTGCCAGCCGGCATAGAGGGTATGAGTGTGTGCCTCCCTGTTTGTTGATGTACCACATAACTGTGGTGTTGTCTGTCCTTATCATCAACTGGCCTTCTTGGAGAAAAGGTCTGAATGCCTGGATTGCCAATTTTACTGCCATCATTTCTTTTAGATTTATGTGCAGATGCAGCTGGTCTTGAGTCCATAGGCCTTGAATGCACTTGCCCATCATGTGTGCCCCCCAACCGAGGTTTGAGGCATCTGTCGTGATGGTTTGTCTTGGTTGACTTTTGCAGAAGGGAAATCCTGTGTTTGATTGGCAGGCCTGAGCCCACCATAGGAACTCTTGCTTCAGGCATGGGATCATTGGAATTTTGGTTTCTAGGCTGTGCTGGTGCTGGGACCACAAATTCTTTAGGTACCACTGTAGCTTTCTCATATGCAGCCTGGCATGAGGGACCAGTATTATGCAGGATGCCATGAAGCCTAGAGCTTGTAGCACTTTTCTTGCAGTTAAATGGTTCTGCTTTGTTAATGCCAAGAAGTAGAGAGGAAGTTGCTCTTTCTTTTCTGTAGTTAGAAATGCCATTTGTTTTGATGTGTCCAGTTCTGCACCCAGAAAGGTTATTCTTTGGGATGGAATCAGCCTTGACTTTTTGTATTGACTGTATATCCCAGGGCTTGCAGCAGGTAGATGACTCTTTGTAAGTCTTCTGTTAGTTTGTTTTGTTGTCCGCTTGTATCAGGCAGTCGTCCAGGTAGGGATAGATTTGAATCCTGAAGTCTGCAATGAACGATTACTGATGCCAGGCATTTCGTGAACACTCTGGGCGCAGTAGATAAGCCAAAGGGCAATGCTGAGAATTGATAATGCTCTGATCCTGCAAGAAATCTGAGGTATCTTCTGCAAATTGGTCTTATGGGGACGTGCAGGTATGCCTCCTTGAGATCTAGAGTTACCAGCCAAGACTCCTTGCCCAGCATGGAAGAAGCTGCTGTAGGGTCAGCATTTTGAATTTTGGAACAATGAGGAATGTGTTTAAAGCGGACAGATCTAGAATAGGCCTCCATTTGTTTTCTTTTCTTGGTACCAGGAAGAGTCTGGAGTAAAATCCCTTTCCTTGCTCCATAGATGGTACCTTTTCCACAGCTCTCATTTTTAATAATTGAGATATTTGTTTTAGAGCTTCTGTCCTTTGAGTAGGTGGTAGGTTCGGCATTCCTCTCTTTCCTGGTAGAGTATGGAAATGGAATCTGTAACCTTGGTCTATAGTTTGCAAAATCCATTTTTCTCTTGTAATGCAGTGCCAGTTTCTTGAAAATAAGGTTAGCTTTCCGCCTAAAGGTGCTTCTAGTTGTTCCCTGGTAGGCGGTGCCACCGCCAAGTCACTGTGATTGAGTTGTTGTAGTGGTGGTGGCTGTATCCGTGCCTCGTTGGTTGTTACCCTGCCACTGGCGACCCCTGTAGGCACCCCTGGATTGGTTTCTGCCTCTAGAGCGCCTATTCCTGCCTCTTTGTGCCTTAGAGGAGTCTGGAAAGGACCAATTCTTGGAGGGCCAGTTCCTGCTAAACCTTGGAGGTTGAACTTGCAAGAAATCTTTCACTGTTTGCACAGATTTTGCTTTCTCTTCCACCTTTAGTACCTGCTGTGCAGGGGAACCAAATAAATTGACCTTGTCCATAGGTGCATCCAAAAGCTTAGATTTGACATGGTCTGGTAATGCCTGTTCTTTCAACCATGCATGCCTCCTGATAACTGTGCCAGTCATGGCTGATCTAAAGGAAGCCTCCAGTGCATCATAGCCACATTTTAAAGAATGGTTACTAACCTGCTGTATGTTATGTACCATTTCTTGAACATACTTTTATCTAAAGATTCTTCAGAGGACAGCTTTTAGTCAACTGGTCAAGCATAAACTCTTGACATTGAATCATATGAAATTGGCAGTTCAAAGCTCTAGCTGACAAAGTAGCAGAGGTGTAAACTTTTTTACCCCATCTCTAAGGACCTGGATTCCCTTTCAGAGGGAGGGTTTTAGAAGAAGTAGCTGCTACAGCTTTTGGACCCTGGGAGATAGTCTCTGGATCTGCAAAAGGAGCCTTATATAAGTGGTGATGAGTGTCCGGGACCCTGTAGTACCTATCGGGCTTAGCAGGAGCCGGAGGTAAAGTATCAGGAGCAGTGCAAGCATCATTAAATGCATCATCAACAACAGAAAGAACTGGAGGTATAGCTAAAGGCCTATGCTGTGGCAAATGTAGAAAGGTCCTAAGCCTTTTCTAGAGTCTGAGAAATCTTGGCCCTGCCACTGAAAATGTTCCCTCATAGCATGCAAAGTTTCCCCAAAGGAAAATTCCTCAGGAGAGAGGCTGAAGGGATGGACTCCTCAGCATCAGAGTCTTCGTGGAGAATAAGAAGCCTCAGGAGGGTCTGTATGTTCTGAGTCATCAGAGGAATCATCTGTGGATACTGGCTCAGGGGCTCTGCTCTAGGCCTCTTTTCTGGAGGTGGGAGAGAGGCCCTGTCTGGGTGAGGCTGGGCTCCACGAATTAAAGAGGTGAGATCCTCAGCCAAAAAAAGCATATGGGAGCTGGTGCTGGGCCTGTGGGAGGGGAGCTTGGCAGGCACAGGTTTTGATGCTTTGGCTGCTTTAGCCCTGGCAAAGGCCTTAATAGACATAGCTGGAGGAGGCCTAGCAGCTCCACGTGCAGGGGTAGAAATATCCAGGGGAATGGTGGCTGATAAATGCTGTGAAATCGCAACAGAAGGTTGGATTCCAGAAGCCGTTTCTACCAGGTTAGAAAAGGCCTCGGTAGAAGGCAAGTTATCGGCTGAAGAAAGAACCGCTTGCTCGGCCCGGGCCGAAACCGAGACACTCGTGGTTTGCTTAACCGTGGTTTCGCCGAAACCGCGGACGCGAGTGTCGGTCCTTTTTCGTTTCTTGGTTATTTTGCGTAGTCGGAGGATCCGGCGGCATAATGTAGGCAAAATCGAGCCGAAAATCTGTTCAGCAAAGTCCGATCGACGTCTAAGCGTCCCGGTTAAAAGAAGCACAGGCGAGACAAGATGCTGCTACGTCGTGGTCTGGGCCTAAACAATGTATGCAATAGAGTGGAAATCTTTATGAGGTATTTGTTTCCCACAAGATAAACAGTTATTAACTTTCTGACATCGGCTGAGGCAAGAAAGAGTCCCAACGGGTACTTAGCTTTATAGAAGTCTTCAAGTAGTATTCGGTAGTAGTAATCTCTGGATCTGACCGACCGGCACTTGCGAACAGCTTCTGCTTTGGGCGCCACGCGGCAAGAAAGACTGAGGAAAATGGCGTTGGCTGATGCCTTTATACCCGAATAACTGCCGCAATGACGTCGGGTGAAGTGCGACACCAGCCGAAGCCAGACCCAGACTTTGGAATCCGGCCGACCGAAGGGCTGCCTGACGACAGGACAACCCATTTGTAAAGACTGCAGATGCATCCTTGAAGGACATCAAACTATATGCAAAAAAATGAAGGACTGAAAGGTTCCCCAATGGGGTACTTATCTGATTATTTGAAATCCGACGTCAGCGAGTAGCAGAAACACCTAGCGTACGAGTGGCAGCGGAAAAGTTCTGTGGGCTAGTGCGTGCAGATGTCACTTTTATGGCCCATGTACCTACAGCCACGTAAAATGCCCGATGCACCCTGAGGGACTGAAAAACTTTGGAATACTGGCCGGATGTACACGAAAGGAAGAAGGGTAAACCCACATGTAGAATATTGCAACACTGGAATAGAAGGACATCTATAGGTACATCTGCCTGAAAGGGGTCTAGTTGCCTGTGAAGACACCAATTGGAGAACATTTTCCATTTGGATAACTAGGAACTCCTGGTAGTGGGTTTCCGGGCCTCCTGCAGAACAGATAGCACGTCCTTTGAATAAAGGTGACTAAAGGGGATCAAAGTTTTATCAACCACACAATAAGTCTGAGTGTTTGCAGGTGTGGATGGATACAAGAACCCTTCTGTTGTGTGATAAGGTCCACCTTGTGAGGTAACTTGTGGGGATTGCCCTTGGCTAGTGACAAAAGAAGGGAGAACCACTGCTGCCTTGGCCAATAGGGAGTCAGATTTTTGGCTTGTCCTGATGAATCTTCAGCAGGGCTTTCTGTATAAGGGGGAAGGGGAGAATGCATACAGAAACACCCCCTTCCAGGGAAATGTGAAGGCATCCACTCTCCAGGTTTGTGAGGAGGGAGACCTTGAGCAGAACAGCTGTAGTTGTCTGTTGTGAGGGGAGGCAAACAGATTTATCTGTGGTGTACCCCACTGGTGGACTATGTCCAGGAAAACTGGTGGACTATGTCCAGGAAAACATCTATGTGTAACATCCATTCATGATTTTGAGGGTGGGAGGTTGGCATAATGATTAAGGTGTTTACCTTACAGAGATAAGGTCCAGGGTTTGATTCTCACATGGGGTAATTGTCTAGGCTTAAAATGGCCCACAATAGCAGTTTGCCTACTACTAACCTAACCTATGAGACAGTGATCTGCCGAGGGCATCCGCCTGCTCGTTGTTCTGTGATGGGATGTAAACTGCCTGTAGTGTTACACTGGAGTGAGCAGCCAACTCCCATGCTTGGATGGCCAGTCTGCACAGTAAGCAAGATCTGGTCCCCCCTTGCTTGTTGACATACCACAGTACTGTGGTGTTGTCTGTAAATATTTTGAGGGGACCTGGATGTATGAGGGGAAGGAATGCCTTCAGGGTTAGGAGATGTGCAGTCATTTCCCTGATGTTGATGTGATTTTTCCAAAGGTAGGGGTCCCATTGGCCCTGCACCTTGAGTCCATTCACAGTGACCCCCCATCCCAGATCTGATGCATCTGTTGAACTGCAGTGAGGGGCTGCAGTGGAAGTCATGGATTCAGATGAACTTGCTGAATACACCACCTGATTTCTTTCTTTAGACAGGGAAAGAATGGCGCCTGAAAGTCTAGTGGATGGGCGTGCCATGACCAGACATTCTTCAAATACCACTGAAACTTCCTCATGTGTATCCTGGCAAGCGGCAACATGGGAAGAGTGGCTGCCATGAGACCTAGGAGGCGAAGGAATTCTCTGGCTGACATGCAGCTTACTAGCGATAGATCTTGAAAGAAGTTGGTCAGAGAAGTGACCTTTTCTTGGGGAAGGAAAGCCTTCATCAAATCCGTCCTTATTCTGAAACCCAAGAAAATCTGGTCTTGGGAAGGAGTATGGGAGGATTTGTGTAGGTTGACTGTGAAACCCAGGCTTCCTAGGAGGGAAATGGTGAACTGACGGGTGTCTTAGCAGGGTACCTGGTTCCCCTGCCTGTATCAAGAGGTCGTCCAAGTACTGGAAGATTTGAATGCCTTTAGTTCTGCAAAAGACTACTACTGGGGTGAGAAATTCTGTAAATACCCTTGGTGCTGTAGACAAACCAAAGGCCAAGGCTGGATGGATAGGGATGTGAAGATATGCCTCCTTCAGTTCTAAAGTGGCTATGAAGGAAAGTACAGTTGTGTACCTACCATAAATGTAGATGTTAGAGTGTATTCACTGTTGCAGTCATTACTCTTGGGTTATGCTGCTGGCAGGCTACCCGCAGTCGGCCAGAATTCGAAAGTCTAGGTCCGGCGTCAGTTGCTGTCACCTCTTCCCTGACGTCAGTGCGCCAGGGGGTATAAAAGATGCAGCCGACGCTATTTTCTTCAGTTTTTCTTGCCCCAGATGTCAGGTGCCCCAAATAGGTAGGCTGAAAAATATACCAATAAGAAATGCATGCACAAAAATAACATTTCCTTCATCTACAAGCAAATACACCAAAAAGGTTGTATAGAATAGAGAAGTGAAAATAAGTCCCAGCAAAGAGAAGGGGGATGGTGGGTGGGTAACCTGGACTGCAACAGTGAATATACTCAAACATCTATATTTATGGTAGGTACACAACTGTACTATGTTCATTGTGTTTCACTGTTGCAGTCATTACTCTTGGGTACAATCCCAAAGCTGAGGATAGGTGGCTGGGCTAAATAGGATTAGGAGAGGCTATGAGGCCCTGCAGAACTGCAGTGGCGAAGCCTGCTCTGGACTTAGAGTAGAGAGGCAGGTGGTAGGGCTTTGTAAAGGTGTGCACTGAACTCCAAGTTGCAGCCTCTAAGATCTCTTTGGTTGTTACACCTCTGAGGAAGGCTGCTGCTCTGGTGGAATGTGGCCTAATGCCCTTAGGCACTGATTTGCCATGTTGGGAATAGCAGAAATGGATGCAATGGCCTATTCATTTAGAAAGTTTGTTTTGAGATAGCCTTTCCTTGTGATCCTGCAGCATATGACACTAAAAGTTGCTCAGTCTTTCTGAAAGCTTTAGTTCTATCCAAGTAGAAGCGTAACTGCTTGTGTATGTCCAAAGAGTGCAGAATTTTTTCACCCTTGTTCTGTGGATTTGGGTAAAAGGTAGGCAAGTGAATGGTTTGAATGAGGACCACACTGGACACTTTAGGCATAAATGTAGGGTTTGCCCTCAGAGAAACCCTGTCTGGATGAAAAATGATGAAAGGTTCCACAGCCATGACTGCTTGTAACTCAGAGACTCGCCTTGCAGAGGTTATGGCTAGGAGCAGAGCTGTTTTCCAGGATAAGAATTTAATATCTGCTGTTGATGCTGGCTCAAAAGGAGGCAGTGTGAGTTTTTCCAAACCATAATTGAGATCCCAGGCCGGAATTGGTGCTCTCCTTGGAGGCCTAATGTTTTTGGCCCCTCTGAGGTACTGCCTTAATAAAGGATGAGAAAAGATACGTGGTTCCGTATTGTAATGTGCAGTAATGGCAGAGGTATGAATCTTAATTGATGAGAAAGAAAGGCCTTTGTTCAGCATCTCAGTTAGGTATTGTAAAATCTGAGAGATATTTGGTACAGACGTGTCAATGCCTTGTTCCTGGTTCCAAGCACAGAATCTCTTCCATTTTTCTGCATAAGATTTTCTGGTACTGGGCATCCTGGCCTCCAAGATAACATCCATAACAGCTTTTGAAAGAGGAGTTTTCTGAATGGCTACATTATCCGCCATGCTGCCAGATTTAAGGTCCTGAGTTGGCTGTGCAGGATCTGATTGTTTTGTTGGGAGAAGTTTGAGGCAATATCCATGCTGGACCTTGAGAAAAGCTCTTAAGGATTGGGGACCAGTGCTGGCGTGGCCAGTCTGGTGCAATCAGAATCATTTTTTGCTTCTCTTGTCTGACCTTTAGGAGTACTCTGGGAAGGAGAGGCAGTGGGAGAAAAGCATATACTGTTAGATTTTTCCAGCTGAATGATAGGGTGTCCACATTCCATGCTTACTTGTGGTAAATCCTTGTGCAAAATCTCTGCAATTGACAGTTGTGAGGGGAGGCAAATAGATCTATGTCTGGGCATCACCATTTCCTTATTATCATCCTGAAGACTTGTGGATCCACTTTCCATTTGTGGGGATCCATGAGGTTTCTGCTTAGTTCGTCTGCCACAGTGTTTGTTTTTCCTGGCAGGAACTGTGCTTGCAGGTGAACTTGAAAAGCCAATGCTGTGCCCCATAAGGTCATTGCTTGTCTGCAGAGGGGGTAGGAATGAGTACCTCTCTGCTTGTTTATGTACCTCACGACTGTAGTGTTGTCTATCTTTATCAGTAATTGTCCTGGATGAAGCAGGTCCTTGAAAGCTGTCAGGGCATTTTGAACAGCTAGCATCTCTTTTTGATTGATGTGAAGATGCATCTGGTTTGCAGGCCATGTGCCCTGAATAAATTTTCCTGCCATATGGGCCCCCCCAGGCAAAATCTGATGCATCCGTTGTCAGTGTCTGTCTGGCTGTGGGTAAACTGAATGGCAGACCCTTGTTATGGCGACAGGCTTCTGCCCACCATCGAAACTCCTGTTGTAGGCAGGGAATGAGTGCAATTACTGTCTCCAGGCTGTGGCAATGCTGAGTCCAAACACTTACCATTGTAGTTTCCTCATATGCAGTCTGGCATATTGAATTAGTAGAATGCAGGATGCCATGAAAACCAAGGCCTGCAGGATTTTCTTTGCAGATAAGTGGGTTTTTGTTGCCAATTTCTTGAAGTAAGTAGTCAGTTGTTTTTGCTTGTCTGGCGTGAGATAAGCCATCTGGGCAGTTGTATTTAAGCTTGCACCCAAGAATATTATCTCTTGAGAGGGCACTAGTTTTGATTTCTTTTCGTTTACTTTGTACCCTAGGGCAATTAGTAATCTTTTTACAAACGCCAGATGCTTTTGAAGAGCGTCTTTGTTCTCTGCGTGAATTAGGCAGTCGTCCAAGTAGGGATATATTTGAATTCCTTTTTGTCTGTAAAATGCAATTACTGGTGCCAGACATTTTGTAAAGACCCTGGGCGCAGTAGATAAGCCAAAGGGCAGTGCAGAGAATTAGTACTGCAATGAGCCAGCTATGAATCTGAGGTATCTTCAGCAAGATTGTCTGATAGGGACATGCAGGTATGCCTCCTTTAAGTCCAAAGTTACAAGCCAAGCCCCCCTGCCCAGCATGGGCAGTAGCTGCTGAAGAGTCAACATTCTGAATTTTGGTACTTCCAGAAACGTATTTAGCATAGACAGGTCCAGAATTGGTCTCCAGGTTTTGTCCTTCCTGGGTACTAGAAAAAGTCTGGAGTAAAATCCTTGCCCCTGCTCTTGTTGTGGTACTTGCTGAATGGCCCTCATGTCCATGAGGGCTGTAATTTGTTTTTGTGCCTCTGTCCATTGATTGTGTGGCAGGTCTGGCATGCCCTTTGACCTTGGTAGGGTGTGAAAGTGGAACCTGTAGCCTTGGGACACTATGTTCAAAACCCATTTTTCTTGGGTAACCATTTTCCAATTTGAAGAAAAAAGTGCTAGTTTTCCCCCTAAGGGGGCTGTCAAAAGAAAACTGCTTGGAACTGGTAGAGGAAAGTCATTGGGACTGTTTCCTGTAAGGCTGTGATTTGTCTTCTCCGCTTTTGGAGGTAGGAGCAACCCATTGTTTAGGCCTGTATGAGCCTGGGGGCTGAGATCTGCCTCTGGGACGCCTGTATCTGCCTCTTTGTGGTTTGTCTGAAACTGTAAAGGACCAATTTTTTGAAGGCCAGTTCCTGCTAAACCTGGGTGGCTGTACCTGTAAGAAATCCTTAGATTTTGCTTTATCCTCCATTTTTTTCAACACCTCTTCTGCTTTAGTACCAAACAAAGTATCATGCTGTAATGGTGTATCTAACAATTTTGCTTTAACATGATCAGGCAGATTTTGTTCCTTTAACCAAGCATGTCTTCTAATAACAGAACCTGTAACAACGGCCCTGCAAGAGGCCTCCAGTGAATCATAACCACATTGCAAAGTATGCTTTCCCACTTGCTCAGTTGCATGCAATAAATCCTGCACTTCATTGTTCTCTGAACATTCAGTATTTGTCAACATTTTCTGTTTAAGTAGTGACATTAAATATTGCTGATATTTAAGCATATGAAATTGACAATTTAAAGCCCTTACAGCCAGGGTGGCAGAAGTGCAGACTTTTTTCCCCCACCGGTCTAGAGCCCTAGAATCCCTATCAGAGGGGACAGGGTTTTTTGCAGTGGAAGCTTTAACCCCCTTGGGACCCTGAGAAACAGTTTCTGGATCAGCAGCGGGGTTTTTATATAGGAATTTATGAGAATCCGGGACCCTGTAGTATCTGTCTGGCTTAACAGGTGCAGGGGGTAAAGAGTCAGGGGACAGTCCGGACTCTGAAAATACATCATCTACAATGTCTAGGATAGGTGGAATAGCAAGGGGTCTGTGCCGAGGAAGAAGCAGGAAGTCTCTGAGCCTTTTCTTAGACTCAGAATAATCTTGGCTCTCCCAGTGGAAATGCTCCCTCATAGTATGCAGTGTTTCCCCAAAAGAATAGTCCTCAGGAGGAGAGGCTGAAGGAATGGATTCTTCAGCATTAGAATCTTCATAGGGAAGTATGGAGTAATCCTGTTCAGAAGAGGAATCAGAGGAAACAGATACCTGATCAGAAGAATCATACTCTGTCTCTTGCCTAGGCCTCTTATCAGGAGGGGGATGGGAGCCCCTGATCAAAGTAATTAGGTCTTCTGCCATTTTGAGCATCTGTTTTTTAGGCATGGAAGTCTGAATAGGAGAATGCTGTACTTGTTTCTTTGTCTTTAGAGCTGCTTTAGTCTTTGTAGCTGAAGATGGCTTAACATATAGTTGTGTAGGTCTAAAGACACCTTCAGAAGCTGATGCCTGCTCAGTGGCTCCGGACCCATCTGAGGGATTGATTTCAGAGTGTCCAATACCTGGAGTTTCCAGAGGCCCAGTCAGCTTCACGTGGGAGTCGGTAGTGGTCTGTGGCTCTGAGGTAGTGGGCACCAGGGGCTGCAAATGTGCCTCACTGAGAACCAGCGACGGGCCTAGAAGAGGCTTCGTCGTCGGTTTTGGACCTCGGATGCCTATCCTTGTCCTTGTGTTTTTTGTAAACTCCGGTTGTTGGCTGTTCCGCCGGCATTATATAATTAAATCTTCAGCCAAAGTAATGATATACAAAATCGAACCGACGCTTGACAGTGCGTTGGTTGAATCTAGCACAAAACCGACAGCTAGCAACATTGTGATCAGGGCCCAGGCAAGGGATACAGTAAGAGTGAAAATCCTTATAAGGTATTTGCTTCCCACAAGAAATACAATTGTTAACGTTTTCTGACATCGGTCTGGAGCAAGAAAAAAGTTTCCCCAACGAGGTACTCAGCTTTAATGAAGACTTCGATTCTGAAATTCAGATTTGAAAATCTCAGGAGTCAGCCGACCGGCACTTGCGAACTGCTTTTGCTTTAGGCACCGTGCGGCAAGAAAGACTGAACAAATGGCGTCAGCTGCATCTTTTATACCCCTGGCGCACTGATGTCAGTGAAGAGGCAACAGCAACCGACGCCGGACCTAGACTTTGGAATTCTGGCCGACTGCAGGTAGCCTGCCAGCAGGATAATCCAAGAGTAATGACTGCAACAGTGAAACATGATGAACATCTAGGTGTCAAGATTGGAAGAAGGGTTTGAAGGGACAGCATGCGGAAAGTTGGTACATGCAGAAAGGGGTTTAGAAGAGAGAGGTCCAGGATAGGTCTACATGGGCCATCCTTTCAGGGGACTAGGAAGAACCTGGAATAGAACCCTTGACTTTCCAGTCCTGGGGGGACACTTTCTATTGTGCCCTGTAGGACCAGGTCTTGGATCACTTGAGGGATGAGATGGATCTGTTTTTTTTTTTTTGGATGGAGGGAGGGGAATACCTTTTTGGGCAGGTTTTTCCTTCCAAGTCATAAAATATTCTTTTTCCACAATTAACAGAACCCAGTTGCCTGAGGTGATTTGCTGCCACAGGGGAAGCCAGAGAGAGGCGGCCAGAAAGGGGGGGGGGGTTGAAAAAGGTGTTTAGACAGTCAAACCTTGTTAGTCCTGTCAGGAAAAGGTTGTCTTGGAACAGCTTGAGAAGAGGTAGGCCTGGAAGAGGACGGTTTCCTGACACCTTTCCTGGACTTGGAGGTAGAAGGTGCAGAGGCCCTCCTGACAAAACTTTGCTTAGCACGGTAGTTTCTATGAAATTTAGGTACTGGTGAGACAAAGAGCTGCTTGAAGTTCTGCAGCTCCTTGCTCTTCTCTTGAAGACACTTAAACAATTCTGCAGACTGCTTTCCAAAAAGGAAGTTTTTGCAAGAGGGGTGTCCATAATCTTATTTCTGAAATCATCTCGCAGAGGCTGTAGCCTGATGCTAATGCAGCTGACCTTGCTGATGTTTCTGCAGCATCACAGCTGCATTTAATGGAATGTCTGGTGACTTACAGGTTTCATAAGTGTGTAACTAGGCTAATGGCCCTGGAGCCTTTACAAGCCTAGCTCATAGAGGTGCCCTAGCATCGTGCTGCCTGACGTTAGTTCCCAGTGCCTCTATCAAGTACACTTGACTTGTGCAGCCAAGATAGATTACAGGCAAAGTACAGTTTTGTACCTACCATAAATGTAGATGTCCGATAGATATGCAACTGCAGTCATAACATATGGGTTGTCCTGCCTCAGGCAGCCCTCGGTCGGCCGAATTCCAAAGTCTGGGTCCGGCGTCGGCTGGTGTCGCCTCCTCTCCGACGTCACAACGGCTGGAGTATAAAGGCATCGGCTGACGCCATCTTCTTCAGTGTTTCTTGCCCCAGATGTCAGGTGCCCTCTCAGGAGGCTAAATTTTGTAAATGGATAAAAAATAATCCCAAGCATGCACAACAGTGATAAACAGATACACCATAGGAGATACCCCCAGCTGAAGGGAAGAGGGGTAGTGACCCAAAAAGAAGGATACAGAGGGGTAGGAGGGTGGGAGAATCCGACTGCAGTTGCATATCTATCGGACATCTACATTTATGGTAGGTACAAAACTGTACTATGTCCTTCAAGAATGCAACTGCAGTCATAACATATGGGTTGAATACCATAGCCAAGCTGGGGAAGGAAGGAACTATGATAAGGATGGTGTAGCTATAATCCCCTGCAGGACTGCCGAAGGAAAGCCTGCTCGGGATCTGGAGTATAATGGCAGGTGGTAGTGCTTGGTAAATGTATGCACGGAGCTCCATGTAGCAGCCTCTAAAATGTCCTTTGTTGCCACTCCTCTTAGGAAAGCTGTGGAAGTGGCTATAGCTCTGGTGGAGTGTGGCCTAATATTGGCTGGCACACCTTTTCCATGAAAAGAATAGCAAAATCTGATGCAATGTCCAATCCATTATGAAATTGTTTGTTTGGAGATTGCCTTTCCTTGTACTCCAGCAGCATAAGCTACAAACAGCTGGTCAGACTTTCTGGTGGTCTTAGTTCTGTCCAAGTAGTAGCATAGTTGTCTGTGTATGTCCAAAGTATGCAGTAGTTTTTCCCCCCTATTTTGAGGATTGGGGAAGAATGTAGGCAGATGAATTGCTTGATTTAGAGACACCCTGGAAATAACTTTTGGCATGAATGTAGGGTTTGTTCTTAGGGAGACTCTGTCTTGATGAAAAATTAGGAAGGGGGGCACTGCCATGAGTGCCTGTATCTCCGAAACTCTTCTTGCAGAAGTGACTGCCAATAAGAAGGCCGTCTTCCATGAAAGGAATTGCATTTCTGAGGATGCTGCTGGCTCAAAGGGAGGAAGAGTTAGTTTTTCCAACACATAGTTGAGGTCCCATGCAGGCACTGGTTGTTTTCTGGGAGGTTTGATATTCTTTATCCCTCTTAAAAACTGTCTTAGCAGAGGATGTGAAAACACTGGAGGATCACAGTTGTATTTTGCTGAGATTGCCGAGGCATGTATCCTTATTGAGGAGTATGAGAGCCCAGTATGAAACAGCTCTGCCAAGTATTCCAGTATCTGAGGAATACTCAGTAGTTCTGTGTCCTGACCCTTTTTGGCATTCCAGATGCTGAATCTTTTCCACTTGGCTGAATAGGTTTTTCTGGTGGAAGGTCTGCGTGCTTCCAGCAAGATCTCTTGAACAGATTTGGAAAGAGAGCTAGGTGTTGAAGTCATGGAAGTCTCCAGGCTGTCAGATGCAATGTTTTCAGGTCTTGATGTACAGTCCTGTAATTGTGTTGCGTTAGGAGCAGGGGCCATAGGGTCAGAGGCCATGGTTTGGTCCGAGTTATGGTCAATAGCAGTGGGTACCAATGTTGCCTTGGCCAGTCTGGCGCTATCAAGATGCCTGTTGGTTGTTCTGCCTTTATTTTCAGTATCACCTTGGTCAGCAAAGGCAGAGGAGGGAATGCATAAATTTTTAGAGAATTCCAGCTGAAGGAGAGGGCATCCGTTTTCCAAGCTAGAGGGTGATGAGTCCTTGTGCAGAACTTTTCCAGGTGATGATTTAGGTGAGAAGCAAAGAGATCTACGTCCGGTATTCCCCATGTCCTTGTCAGTTGAGAGAAAATGTGAGGGTGCAACATCCATTCGTGTGGATCCATGAAGTTTCTGCTCAGATTGTCCGCCAGTACATTGTCCTTGCCTGGTACAAACTGGGATTGTAAGTGTATGTTCAGGCTCAGGGATTTTTCCCAGAGAAGCATTGTTAGTCTGCAGAGGGATAAGAATGAGTGACTCCCTGCTTGTTTATGTACCACATGACAGTGGTGTTGTCTGTCCTTATTAGCAAATGTCCTTCTTGTAGTGATTTTTCGAAAGTCTCGATGGCATGTATCACTGCCAACATCTCCTTTTGGTTTATGTGCAGATGTCTTTCCTTTGGCGTCCATAGGCCTTGAATGCATCTGCCCTCCATGTGTGCCCCCCATCCATGGTCTGAGGCGTCTGTTGTGATCATTTGGCCTGCCTGAGGTCTGTTAAAAGACATGCCTTTGTTTAGTTGACTGGCTTGAGCCCACCATAGAAATTCCTTCTGCAGGCATGGAATAAGTGGGATTATGTCCTCTAGGCTGTTGCTGTGTTGAGACCATAAGTTTTTTAAATACCATTGCAGCTTTCTCATATGAAGTCTTGCCAAAGGTATCAGAAGAATACAAGATGCCATGAAACCCAGGGCCTGCAGGATTTTCCTTGCAGTCAGCTGGGAAAGGCTTGCTAGGCCTTTGAAGTACTCTGGTAAGCACTGCTGTTTTTCCTCTGTGAGGTAGGCCATTTGTGTTTCCGTGTCCAGTGTGGCTCCTAGGAATGTAATCTGTTGGGATGGTAGTAATTTTGACTTTTGAATGTTGACTGTGTATCCCAAGGCCTGCAGTAGATGCATGACATAGTCCAAATGCCCTTTTAAGGTTTGTTTGTTGTCTGCTTGTATGAGGCAGTCGTCCAAGTAGGGGTATATTTGAATCCCCTGCTGTCTGCAGTGTGCCACTACTGATGCCAGGCATTTCGTGAACACTCTGGGCGCAGTAGACAAGCCAAACGGCAATGCTGAGAATTGATAATGCTCTGTTCGTGCAAGAAATCTGAGGTATCTTCTGCAGCTTTGTCTGATTGGGACATGCAGGTATGCCTCCTTGAGGTCCAGAGTGACCAGCCAAGACCCCTTGCCCAGCATGGGAAGAAGCTACTGCAAAGTCAGCATTTTGGACTTTGGCACAATAAGAAAAGTGTTTAGATTTGACAAGTCCAGTATGGGTCTCCATTTGTTTTCTTTTCTTGGAACAAGGAACAGTCTTGAATAAAATCCCTGGCCTTGCTCCTGAGGAGGAATCCTTTCTATTGCTTTTATACTTAATAGCTTGGAAACTTGAAAGAGTGCCTCTGCCCTTTGATGATGTGGCAGGTTTGGCATGCCTTGTCTTATTGGTAATGTGTGGAAGTGGAATCTGTAGCCTTTGTTTATCAAATCCAGAATCCAATTGTCTTTGGTTAAATATGCCAGTTTGTGAGAATAAGCCTAATTTTCCCCAAAGGTGCTTCTCTTTGAACCTTTGTAGGCGGTAAAGTGAAGTCATTGTGATTGTCCCTGTGGTGCAGCTGAACTGTCTGCCACTTCTTTGGTTTGGAGGTTGCCATTGGCCCCTGTAAGATCCTCGGTGTTGTCCTCTACCCTGGCTCGCCTGCTTTTTCCCTTTGAAACTTGTCAGAGCCGGGAAGGACCAATTCTTTGAGGGCCAGTTTCTGCTGAATCTGGGTGGCTGAACCTGAAGGAAATCCTTTACTGTCTGTACTGACTTTGCTTTTTCCTCTATGGATTTCAAAACATCTTGTGCAGTAGCACCAAAAGCTTTGTTTCTCCAAAGGTGCATCCAGTAACTTTACTTTAACATGGTCAGGCAAAGATTGATCCTTCAACCAAGCATGTCTACGTATTACAGCCCCAGTCATAGCTGCCCTACATGAAGCTTCCAGTGCATCATAACCACACTGCAGAAAATGGTTATTAACCTGCTGAGTGCTATGTATATGATCCTGCAGTGCCTTTTTATCAATAGGCTCAGAAGAAGCTACCATTTTCTGTAAATCATCCAGGAGAAAATCTTGGAACTGAAACATGTGAAAAAGGCAGTTAAGAGACCTCATGGCTAGGGTAGTGGAGGTGTATACTTTTTACCCCATCTCTCCAGGGACCTAGCTTCTGTCAGCTGGCAGTGGGTTTTGGCAGAGGAGGAAGCCACCCTTGGGGCCCTGTGAAATAGTTTCTAGATCCACAGAGTGGGCCTTAAAAAGGTGCTTGTGAGTGTCAGGGACCCTATAATATCTGTCCGGCTTGATAGGAGCAGGAGGAAGAGAGTCAGGGTTGGCACTGCAGTCAGAGAAAACATCATCCAAAACATCCATAACTGGAGGGATAGCCAGAGGTCTGTGCTGGGGGAGCTTGAGGAAAGTACGAAGCCTTTTCCTGGAGTCAGAGAATTCCTGACCCTGCCACTGAAAATGTTCTCTCATGGAATGCAGAACTTCCCCAAATGAGAAATCCTCTGGAGGGGAGGCTGAGGGAATAGATTCCTCAGCATCAGAGTCCTCGTAGGCCTGGAAGGGTTCATCTTGAGTGTCAGAGTGCTCAGAATCCCCAGAGGCTTCATCCGAGGAGAGGTCGTCTGCCTGCGCAGATCTAGGCCTTTTCTCTGCAGGTGGCTAAGAACCCCTGTCCGGATGAGGCTGAGACCCCCTGATAAGGGAAATAAGATCTGCAGCCAGAGACATGATCTGCTTATCAGAGGAAGGGGCCTGGGCAGGCTTAGGATGGGCCTTGGCCTGACTGGCGGCCTTAGCACGTGCAAAGGCCTTGATGGACATGGAAACAGGAGGCCTAGCAGCCCCACGTGCAGGCGTTACCTTGTCCACCGGAATGGTGTCGGGTAGATCCAGAACTTCGGTTTCTGGAGGAAAATCAACAACCGGCACCGGAGAGGTCTCCGAGGCCGAAGGTCGTGTTAGCGCTGTGTCATCGGCTTGGAACGGTAGATTTACCACTTCCGAAGGAGCTGGAGCGCTAGTAGAGGGTTTAGGAGAAACATCGGTGGACGGGCCGAGGATGTCGGTCCCGGTCCTTGCGTTTTTTAGCAGATTGGGTTGTCGGTTGTTCCGACGGCATGATATACACAAAGGATTCACCGAAGAAGTCCTCGGCGAATTCTGCCCGGCGCCTGAGAGTGCGCTTATTAAAGCAGGCACAGGCAGCACAGGCCGAGACGTCGTGGTCTGGGCCCAGGCAGGGAAGGCAGAGAATGGAAGTCCTTATGAGGTATTTGTTTACCACAAGACAAACAATTATTAACTTTCTCAATTTGTTCTGACATCGGCTGAGGCAAGAATAAATGTTCCCAACGGGTACTTAGCTTTAGATGACTTCGGTACTGAAAACACAGGAGCTGACCGACCGGCACTTGCGAACTGCTTCTGCTTCGGGCACCGCGCGGCAAGAAAGACTGAAGAAGATGGCGTCGGCCGATGCCTTTATACTCCAGCCGTTGTGATGTCGGAGAGGAGGCGACACCAGCCGACGCCGGACCCAGACTTTGGAATTCGGCCGACCGAGGGCTGCCTGAGGCAGGACAACCCATATGTTATGACTGCAGTTGCATTCTTGAAGGACATCTTGAGATTTGGTGGGAGAATCTGGAATGGAGGACAGCAGATTCATGGCCTGAGAAACTTGGTCTAAGGTATATTTGACCATATGTGTTTGGTAATTGTTAGCTCTAAAGACCAGGGTTGAAGGGGTATAAATCTTCTTACCCAACCTGTCCATCACTTTACTATCTTTATCTGATGGCAGCAAGGTGGAAGAGAGTAGCTGCCTGGAATGTTTGTCTGCTGAGACTGCAATAACAGCTGGGTCTGCCATATGTGGATTAATAAGGAATTTGAAGTAATCAGGAACTTTGTAGAACCTGTCTGGTCTTTTAGGGGCAGGTGGCCGAGACTCTGAAGTCTTGGAAGCTGAGGCAAAAGCATCCAAATATGCTGGGATTACTGGAGGAATAGCAGGGGGAGAGGGTGACTCCATCTACAGAAGCTCGTAGTACCTCCTCTGTACTTCTGTCATCTGTGTGGAGTCCCGTTTAAAATATTCCCTCATTTTGGAGACAGTTTCCTGAAAGGTGATGTCTTCAGGTGGGGAATCACCTTCTAAGGAATCCTCGTCAGGAGAGTAGTATTCCGAGGGGGAACCAGCTGTGAGGTATAGGAGAGGGACTCATCTGAAGTAGAAGAGTCGGAGTCTTCCTCATGAGACTGTGGCTGGTGCAATGGGCCAGCAGAAGGCGGCTTGGGGCTCAAGGTTGGAAGAGCTGCAGGAGTCTGTGATGAGCTAGACCTCAGGGCCAGGAAGGCCTGAAAGAGACTGCGAAAATGCCTGCCAATCAGGCATTACTTCTGGTGGGGGGCGGTGACAGGTGCTTAGATTTTTGTTTCCTTTTTAGAGAAGGAGTCTTAGATGCTGGCTGACTAGGCGAAGGCCTAGTGTCTGACGTCAGCCTAGGAGTAGAGGTGCCCTTCCTCAGTAATGGGCTGTAACACCAGCCATTTGGGCGAACCTGGTTCCCCTCAATATCAGATGCTGGTGTAGTTGGTACCTCTGTGGACATGCAGGC
Organism: Protopterus annectens; assembly: GCF_019279795.1. Classification (NCBI taxonomy): domain Eukaryota; kingdom Metazoa; phylum Chordata; order Ceratodontiformes; family Protopteridae; genus Protopterus; species Protopterus annectens. The sequence continues at coordinate 1,947,186,275 of NC_056726.1, forward strand.
TGGAGAAGCAAGGGTGGAGTCCGAAGCAGTATCTGCCAAAGATGCCAAGCCCATCAGAAGTACCTCAGTCCCTAAATTGGCAGGATGTCCATTCTCGGAGGTGCAGTATCGGACTTAGCTACCTTGCCCTTCTTTTTTGGCAGTTCTGCAAAGATGGCCAGTTCCATACCCAAGGAAATGTGTTTGAGACATTGGTTCTCGACAAAAAGCTTGAGGGCTGTGAGATGGCTGCACAGTGTTTTGGGAACAAACGACTGGCAAATGGAACATGCTTTGTGGTTGTGGGAAAGCCCTAAGCAGAATAAGCAGAGGTCGTGGCTGTCTTAGTGTGGAACTTTTTGATCGCACTTACATTTTCCCTTTCTAGATGACTTGGACAGAAACAGCTAAGTAAAAATAACACAGCAACCTAAACTTAACAAAAAAAGAGGAGAAAAAAATTCCCCAACAGGGTACTTATCTTTTCAGGAGTCACTTATGCGAAGCAGTACAAGCGAGCTGATGTTCGACTTGCGGCAGACAAGTTCTGAGGTCTGTGCGTGCGGACGTCACATTTACCATCCATGGTTTATAGTCCCTGTGTGCGATGTCCCACCCACCTTACCACAGCCAGGCTAAGGTTTTGTATATGAGCCGGACATTCAAGTCACTTGAGGCGGAGGATCCTGCAAGTTAGAATACTGCAACATGAGAATAGGAGGACATATTATGAGTTGCTTCAGGTAGATACTCCCAAACCATCTGCAGTCCCTCCTGTGTTAGCTGCCTTGTTAGACACTCATTGCTACTTCCAAGTCTCCTGACTTTCAACCTCCTGCTTCTAAGAAACCTGATAAGATTCCATAAGGTAGACTCTGTTGATTCAACTGTAGTTTCAGTCTCTTCTGACAAACCTTGCAAGCGCTTGCCCTCCTCCAAACTTCTGCCTTCTGATAAGGATAGTAAGGCAATGGGCAATGGAGAGGATTGGTAAGAAGGTTTACATTGCTTCTACTTTGGCCTTTATGGCTATTAATTACTAAACCTACACGATCAGGTATGCTCTGGCCTTGATCACGCAGGCTTGTCATGTAATTTCTGACCTCCCTGATTCTGAAGGCAAATCTTCTGCCTTGTCTGTTTTAGGTTCTACTTCTCAAGTGGCTTGCCATTCTATCATGTGTGGCTTTAAGGCTGCTGCTGCCTCTTCCAGGGCTGAGGCTATTGGGTTTGACATGAAGTGTTATTCATGGCTTTGTTTCCAGTCTTTGCCCGAGGATAGTAAGCCAAGCTGCTGGATGCTCTTTTAGATAATAAACATAATTTTGAGACTGTTGCTACTGAGCTATTTAAGTCTCTTCAAGAGAAAGGCAAAGCCTTGCAGGACCTTAAACATATTTTGGCTCGCCTATCCCTAAGTTCCAGTGGAATTATCCTTCTAGATCTACTTCTGTCCGCAGGTAACTTCACCAGGCCTCCAAGGGCAGGAAGGGTGGTTGGCGAACCTCCTAAGTTAAGGCTTCCCAGACGTTTGTGGCCAAGAAGCCACCTTTATCTGATAAGCCTGCTTCTCTTTGACAATTTGCCCACTTTTAGACCAGGTTCCTTTGTCCTTTTGGCTTTCCCTTTGTCTTCCAATCTGGCTTTTCATCACTTCAGACTATTGAGTTCTATCGTCCGTCAGGAGTACTTCATGGTATGGAAGTCTCTCCCTCCTTTTTCAGGGATTCCTCAATCTCCTTTAGAGCAACTTCATCATTTCCTGGAAGTCCTAGGATCCCTGGTAAACCACAGAACCATTCAACCTGTTCCCACTTCCTAAGTGGGAAAGGGTTTTTATTCCAGGCTTGGACACCTATTCTGGATCTCTCCCTACTCAATACCTTTTCTCAAGGTCCCCTCTTTTTGAATGCTTACTGTCACTCGTTCGTCTCTAACACATATGACAAGAAGGCTGGGGTTTTTTAGATACTTTAATATATAGAAACACATCAGAATGGATAGCAGCATCATTAAATGTGAATGAACTAGTTAACAGACAGACCTTATATACACACATGCTTACATCTCAACAGCTAACTGCAGACTGGCAGTCAGACTTGCAGAATTCACCCCAAATGGCATTCTCAAAAATCTGTACCTGCCAAATGGAGTACTGAAAGTAGTGAGCAACAAGGATTTCTTGTCAAGCTGAATTTGCCAAATGAACTCTGCATCTAAGACAGAAAAATATAGTGGCATTTGGCATCAAGGCTGCGACTTCTTCAACCGTGTACATTGGATGATGAAGTCTTTTTAGTGCTTTGTTCAAATCTTGTGGATCAACACATGTTCTGAAGTCATCTGAGCTTTTCTTATGAGTTGCCACCATGGAAGACACCCATTCAATTGCAGTTTCAACTGGACAAATCACACCTCATTGCACCATTTTATCTAACTTGGCTTTGACTCTGTTCTGCATGGCTACTGGAACTTTATGTGCTGGCCTGATAACTTTAATGACCTCTGGGTCTAATTTCATGGAGTACACAGCTGGAAGTTTACCTAGTTTGTCTTCGAAAAGATCAGCATAGGTAGAAAAAATATACTGGGCAAAATTAAAGTAGAGCTCTTTTAAGCTAACTTAGTGGACTTCCTTATTAAATGAAAGCAGTCCCTTTTTCAAAATGTCTCTGAGCCCTAATAATAACTTGAATTGCCCCTTAACCACATAAAATAATAAGTTGTAGCTTCTTCCAGCAGAGTAACACGAAAGCACTACTGAGCCTTCGGTTTGAGTTTCTTCACCTCCATAAACAACAAGCTTTGCACACCTCGCCAAATCAAGTCTCTCACCATGACACACACTAACATGTTTCTGTAGACATAAAGTACAGTTTTGTACCTACCATAAATGTAGATGTCCGAACTGGATAGCATCTGCAGTCATAACAACTGGGTTGTCCTGTCGTCAGGCAGCCCTTCGGTCGGCCGGATTCCAAAGTCCGGGTCCGGCTTCGGCTGATGTCGCACTTCACCCGACGTCATCTCTGCTGGTCTTCGGGTATAAAGGCATCAGCCGACGCCATTTTCTTCAGTGTTTCTTGCCCCAGATGCCAGTTGCCCTCTTGGAAGGCTAAATTTTGGGTAAAAATGACAATGTTCCCCAAAGGATAGAAGGCAAACACAAAAATAAGCATGTATGTACTTTTATACAAACAAATACAACATAAAAGACTCCCCCACCAGCTAGCTATTAGGAGGGTAAATAACCTAGGAGTACCACAGAGGGAAGGAGGGAGGTAATCCTGACTGCAGATGCTATCCAGTTCGGACATCTACATTTATGGTAGGTACAAAACTGTACTATGTCCTTCATGGATGCATCTGCAGTCATAACAACTGGGTAGAATACCATAGCCAACTAGGGAGGAGGAAGAATAGATTATGGTGTGGTTAGGATCCCTTGCAGTACAGCAGTGGCAAACCCTGCTCGGGATCTGGAATACAGAGGTAAATTATAATGCTTGGCAAATGTATGCACGGAGGTCCAAGTAGCCGCCTCAATAATGTCCTTGGTTGCCACTCCTCGTAAGAAGGCTGTGGTAGTGGCTGTTGCTCTTGTAGAATGAGGTTGTATGTTCTGTGGAATTGGTTTTCCATGGAAGGAGTAACAGAATCGTATGCAATTTCCTATCCATTTGGAGATTGTCTGTTTGGAAATTGCTTTTCCTTCCCTTCCTGTTGCATAGGCTACAAAAAGCTGGTCAGTTTTTCTGTTACTTTTTGTTCTGTCCAGGTAGTAGCGTAGCTGTCTGTGTACATCCAAGGTATGCAGCATTCTTTCCCTCTGTTTTGTGGGTTGGGGAAGAAGGTAGGTAGGTGGATTGCCTGGTTTAAGGACACTCTGGATACCACCTTAGGCATAAATGTAGGATTAGTCCTCATGGACACTCTGTCTTGGTGGAAGATTAGGAAGGGTTGTACTGCCATTAGGGCCTGAAGTTCAGAAACCCTCCTTGCTGAGGTTATTGCCAGTAGGAAAGCAGTTTTCCATGAAAGATGCTGTAGGTCTGCTGTTGCTGCTGGTTCAAAGGTGAGTGTCAACTTTTCTAGCACAAAGTTCAAATCCCAAGCTGGCAGTGGTGGTTTCCTAGGAGGTTTTACATTCTTGATCCCTCTGAGGAACTGCCTGAGTAGAGGATGTGAGAAGACAGGTGGATCAAAGCTGTATTCTGCTGAAACAGCTGATGCATGTATCTTGATGGAGGAATAGGACAGGCCTGTATGTAGAAGCTCTGCCAAGTACTCCAGAATGTTAGCCATATCTATATTCGACACATGCTCCCTCTTTCAGCACTCCAAATGACAAACCTTTTCCATTTCCTGCATAGTTTCTTCTTGTTGAAGGTCTGCGGGCTTCAAGGATAATGTCTTTAACCCTTTGGGAGAGATCTGGAATAGTTGCTGCTATGTGATGTGCCATGCAGTCAGCTGCAACGTTTTTAGGTTTGGATGCATGATGCTGTAGTTGTTCTGAGTTAACATCAAAGGCATCAGGGCTATTGACCACATTTTGTCCCGAGACATGCTCCTCAGCAATGGGTACCAGTGTTGTCTTGGCCAGTTTGGAGCTATCAGGATTATCCTTGGACGTTCCTCCTTGATTTTTAGTAATACCTTGTGTATCAAGGGAAGAGGTGGGAATGCATATGCTGTCAGGCCTTTCCAGCTGAAGGAGAGCGAATCCACTTTCGATGCAAGTGGATGGAATGTCCTTGTGCAGAATTTTTTTTTTTTTTTTTTTTTTGAGCTGGTGGTTGAGAGGGGAAGCGAATAGATCTATCTGTGGCATTCCCCATTTCTTTGCGATGGTCTTGAAGATGTCCGGGTGTAGCATCCATTCGTGAGCATCCGAGGTGGTTCTGCTTAACATGTCTGCTAGAGTGTTCTCCTTTCCCGGTACAAACATTGCCTGTAACTGGATGTTGTAGCTGAGTGCCAGGTTCCAAAGGTCCAAAGTCATTCTGCATAGGGGGTATGAATGAGTGCCTCCCTGTTTGTTGATGTACCACATGACTGTGGTGTTGTCTGTCCTTATCATCAAATGGCCTTCTTTGAGAAATGGTCTGAATTTTTGGATTGCCAGTTTTACTGCCAGCATTTCTTTTAGGTTGATGTGCAGGTGAAGCTGGTCCTGCGTCCACAATCCTTGCACGCATTTGTCCAGCATGTGAGCCCCCCATCCTAGGTCTGAGGCGCCTGTTGTGATGGTTTGGCTTGCTTGATATTTGTGAAAGGGTAAGCCTGGGTTTGACTGGCATGCTTGAGCCCACCATAGGAACTCCTGTTTTAGGCATGGAATTAGTGGAATTTCTGCTTCTAGGCTGTGCCTGTGTTGGGACCATAAATTCTTTAGGTACCACTGTAGTTCTCATATGTAGTCTGGCATGTGGAACCAAGATTATGCATGATGCCATGAAGCCCAAGGCCTGCAGAACTTTTCTTGCTGTTAGTTTGCTGTGGTTTGTTAGTGCCAAGAAGTAAAGAGGAGATCTTTTGTTTTTCTGCAGTTAGGAATGCCATTTGTTTTACTGTGTCCATTTCCAGCCAAGAATGTCCTTGTTTGGGATGGAATCAGCCTTGATTTTTGCAATTTGACTGTGTATCCCAGTGCTTGTAGCAAGTAAATGACCCTTTGTAAATCTGTTGTCAGCTTGCTTTTGTTGTCCCCTTGTAGCAGGCAGTCGTCCAGGTATGGATAAATTTGGATTCCCTGTAGTCTGCAGTGGGCGATTACTGATGCCAGGCATTTTGTGAATACTCTGGGCGCAGTAGATAAGCCAAAGGGCAATGCTGAGAATTGATAGTGCTCTGATCCTGCAAGAAATCTGAGGTATCTTCTGCAAATTGGTCGAATGGGGACGTGCAGGTATGCCTCCTTGAGATCTAGAGTTACCAGCCAACACTCCTTGCCCAGCATGGGAAGAAGTTGCTGTAGGGTCAGCATCTTGAATTTTGGGACAATGATGTATGTGTTTAAGGTGGACAGATCGAGAATAGGTCTCCAACTTTTTCCTTTCTTGGAACTAGGAATAGTCTGGAGTAGAATCCTTTGCCTTGTTCTGTTATTGGTACTCTTTCCACAGCTCTCATCTTTGTTAATTGCATTATCTGCTGTAGAGCTTCTGTTTTTGATTTGGAGGTAGGTTTGGCATTCCTCTTTTGACTGGTATAGTGTGGAAGTGGAACCGTAACCTTGGTCTATGGTTTGCAAAATCCACTTGTCTTTTGTGATATAGTGCCAGTTCTTTGAAAATAAGGTTAATTTTCCGCCTAAGGGTGCTGCTATTTGTTCCCTGGTAGGCGGAGTTAGAATCAAGTCACTGTGATTGCCCTGTTGTAGTGGTAGTGGCTGTGCCTGTGGCTCTGTTATTACCTTGCCACTGTCGTCCTCTGTAGGCACCCCTCTAGATTGATTTCTGCCTCTGGAACGTCTATTCCTGCCCTTTGGGATCTTGTGGAGTCAGGAAAGGACCAATTTTGGCAGGCCAGTTCCTGCTAAACCTTGGGGCTGAACCTGCAAGAAATCTTTAACCGTTTGTACAGATTTTGCCTTTTCTTCCATTTTCTTCATTACTTGCTGGGCAGGTGTACCAAACAAACTGGTCTTATCCATAGGAGCATCTAATAACTTAGCTTTAACATGATCCGTAAAACTTGTTCCTTCAACCATGCATGTCTTCTTATCACTGTGCCAGTCATGGCTGATCTAAATGAAGCCTCCAGTGCATCATAGCCACATTTTAAGGAATGGTTACTAACCTGTTGTATGTTATTTACCATTTCTAATAGATTTTTCTTATCTATAGAGTCATCAGAGGATAGCTTTTTAGTTAACTGATCAAGCATAAACTCTTGGTATTGTATCATGTGAAACTGACAGTTTAAAGCTCTAGCTGAGAGAGTAGCAGAGGTGTAAACCTTTTGCCCCATCTGTCTAAAGACCTGGCTTCCCTTTCAGAAGGAATAGGGTTTTTGCTGTGGTTGAGGCTACTGCCTTAGGCCCTGGGATATAGTTTCGGGTCTGCAAGAGGGGCCTTGTATAGGTGATGATGAGTGTCTGGCACCCTGTAAAATCTATCTGGTTTGGCAGGTGCTGGAGGTAAAGAATCTGGTGCAGTGCAAACATCATTAAATGCATCGTCCACAACAGAGAGGACAGGAGGTATAGCTAAGGGCCTGTGTTGTGGTAGGTGCAGAAAAGTCCTAAGTCTTTCTGGAGTCTGAAAAATCCTGTTCCTGCCATTGGAATTGTTCTCTCATGGCATGTAAGGGTTCCCCAAAGGAGAAATCTTTGGGGTGGGAAACAGCTGGGAAGGATTCTTCCGCCACTGAGTCCTCAAATTTGGAGAAAAGAGCCTCTGGCTGGTCTGTAATATCTGAGTCTTCCCGCAGAATCATCAGAGGACACAGGCTCGAGGGGCTCTGCTCTAGGTCTCTTTTCTGGGGCTGAGAGGCCCTGTCTGGGTGAGATTGAGATCCCTAATTAAGGATATTAAATCTTCTGCCAGAGTAAGCATTTGTGAACTAGAAGTGGGCCTGGTTGAGGGGGGTTTAACAGGCACTGACTTAGTAGATTTGGCTGCTTTAGCCCTGGCAAAGGCCTTAATAGACATGGCTGCAGGAGGCCTAGCAGCACCACGTGCTGGGGTAGAGACATCCAAAGGGATGGTGTCTGATAAGTCACTAGTAACCACTGTAGTAGGTAAAATTTCTGAGGCCGAATCAAGTAAGGTAACGGAACCTCAGTAGTAGTCATTGATTCGGCTGTACTCTGATCAGTTTTCTCGGTTTCGCGAAACCGAGACACTCATGTTTGCTTAACCATGGTTTCGCCGAAACCGGACCGCGAGTGTCGGTCTTTTCTTTGCGTTTTTAACAATTTGGGTACACGGAGGATCCGACGGCATAATGTACACAAATACAGAGCCGAAAAACTGTTCAACAAACTCCGACCGACGCCTAAGCGTCGTCGGTTGAAAGAAGCACAGGCGAACAGGCTGCTACGTCGTGGTCTGGGCCTAAACAAGGCAAACAGTAAGAGTGGAAATCTTTATGAGGTATTTGTTTCCCACAAGTTAAACAGTTATTGACTTTTTCTGACATCGGCTGAGGCAAGAAAGAGTCCCCAACGGGGTACTTAGCTTTTAGAAGTCTTCGAAGGAGTATTCGGTAGTAGTAATCTCTGGATCTGACCGACCGGCACTTGCGAACAGCTTCTGCTTCGGGCGCCACGCGGCAAGAAAGACTGAAGAAAATGGCGTCGGCTGATGCCTTTATACCCGAAGACCAGCAGAGATGACGGGTGAAGTGCGACATCAGCCGATGCCGGACCCGGACTTTGGAATCCGGCCGACCGAAGGGCTGCCTGACGACAGGACAACCCAGTTGTTATGACTGCAGATGCATCCATGAAGGACATCTGACAGTTTAAAGCTCTAGCTGAGAGAGTAGCAGAGGTGTAAACCTTTTTGCCCCATCTGTCTAAAGACCTGGCTTCCCTTTCAGAAGGAATAGGGTTTTTTGCTGTGGTTGAGGCTACTGCCTTAGGGCCCTGGGATATAGTTTCGGGGTCTGCAAGAGGGGCCTTGTATAGGTGATGATGAGTGTCTGGCACCCTGTAAAATCTATCTGGTTTGGCAGGTGCTGGAGGTAAAGAATCTGGTGCAGTGCAAACATCATTAAATGCATCGTCCACAACAGAGAGGACAGGAGGTATAGCTAAGGGCCTGTGTTGTGGTAGGTGCAGAAAAGTCCTAAGTCTTTTCTGGAGTCTGAAAATCCTGTTCCTGCCATTGGAATTGTTCTCTCATGGCATGTAAGGTTTCCCAAAGGAGAATTCTTCTGGTGGGGAAGCAGCTGGAATGGATTCTTCAGCATCTGAGTCCTCAAAATTGGAGAAAGGAGCCTCTGGCTGGTCTGTAATATCTGAGTCTTCCAGAATCATCAGAGGACACAGGCTCGAGGGCTCTGCTCTAGGTCTCTTTCTGGGGCTGAGAGGCCCTGTCTGGGTGAGATTGAGATCCCTAATTAAGGATATTAAATCTTCTGCCAGAGTAAGCATTTGTGAACTAGAAGTGGGCCTGGTTGAGGGGGTTTAACAGGCACTGACTTAGTAGATTTGGCTGCTTTAGCCCTGGCGAAGGCCTTAATAGACATGGCTGCAGGAGGCCTAGCAGCACCACGTGCTGGGGTAGAGACATCCAAAGGGATGGTGTCTGATAAGTCACTAGTAACCACTGTAGTAGGTAAAATGTCTGAGGCCGATTCAAGTAAGGTAACCGGAACCTCAGTAGTAGTCATTGATTCGGCTGTATTCTGAACATTTTTCTGGTTTTCGCCCGAAACCGAGACACTCGCGGTTTGCTTAACCATGGTTTCGGCCGAAACCGCGGACCGCGAGTGTCGGTCTTTTCTGCTTTTTAACAATTTGGGTAGTCGGAGGATCCGACGGCATAATGTACGCAAATTCAGAGCCGAAAAACTGTTCAGCAAACTCCGACCGGCGCCTAAGCGTGTCGGTTGAAAGAAGCACAGGCCGAACAGGCTGCTACGTCGTGGTCTGGGCCTAAACAAGGCAAACAGTAAGAGTGGAAATCTTTATGAGGTATTTGTTTCCCAAGTTAAACAGTTATTGACTTTTTCTGACATCGGCTGAGGCAAGAAAGAGTCCCAACGGGTACTTAGCTTTTAGAAGTCTTCAAGGAGTATTCGGTAGTAGTAATCTCTGGATCTGACCGACCGGCACTTGCGAACAGCTTCTGCTTCGGGCGCCACGCGGCAAGAAAGACTGAAGAAAATGGCGTCGGCTGGTGCCTTTATACCCAAGACCCGCAGAGGTGTCCTCCGGTGAAGTGCGACATCAGCGAAGCGGACCCGGACTTTGGAATCCGGCCGACCGAAGGGCTGCCTGACGACAGGACAACCCAGTTGTTATGACTGCAGATGCATCCATGAAGGACATCATTGCACTTGGAACCTATGTCAACTTGGAGTTCTTTGGGTTTGCCATTTATCCAAACAGTACAAAATACTTCATTATTTGCCCTTACATCTACTGCATTGACTGTTTCATGAAGCACTGACACATCATCAACATAAAGAATGGAAGTAGAACAAATCTCAAGAATATCTGTGCTGGAACAAGGCAAATACAGGCAACTCACAAAAGTCTGTCCAAGCTTCTTCCACAAGTCTTTATTAAACAGATGCAAGTGCTTTCACAATGTAAAACATTGCTTCTTCAGACACAAATTGTAGCAACTAAAATACAATCTATATACAAAACTAAAACACATTCAGCCAGTACCAATTCATGGATACACCCCCCCCCTCATTAGGTATCGACAACAAATTAAAGACCACTGAAGGGTAAAATTTAAAGAGAAATCTCACAAAAACCACAAACAATTCAAGATTTCATTCATTCACTTAAATTTTCTGGACTTCAAGACAGGTTTCAATGGAACCGAGTCATTAAGGCCAAATCCACGATGTGCCTCCAACCTCAATATCCATCGTAATTCAGCATTCTGTGTCTTATTTACCAAATCACCCATTCTGTTGTATTCTTCCTGCACATGCAAAACCTGAAACAAGAACATATGGTCATCCCCTGTCTGCAATGTATGTTAATGGGTGATTTGGTAAATAAGACACAGAATGCTGAATTACAATGGATATTGAGGTTGGAGGCACATCGTGGATTTGGCCTCAATGACTCTGTTTCATTGAAACCCGTCTTGAAGTCCAGAAAATTTAAGTGAATGAATGAAATATTGAATTGTTTGTGGTTTTTATGAGATTTCTCTTTAAATTTTACCCTTCAATGGTTTTTAATTTGTTGTCAAGATACCTAATTGGGGGGGGGGTATCTTCAGGAAATGCTACTGGCTGAATGTGTTTTAGTTTTGTACATACATGGCAATTTAGTTGCTACAATTTGTGTCTGAAGAAGCAATGTTTTACATTGTGAAAGCACTTACACCTATTTAATAAAGACTTGTGGAAGAAGCTTGGAGAGACTTTGTGAGTTGCCTGTATTTGCCTTGTTCCAGCACAGATATTTTTGGCATTTGTTCTACTTTTGCTGGTTTACCCATGTGGTTTATCACTGGGTAGTGAGTGGAGTTGCAAATGTCTTACTGATCAACTCATTTCTTAAAATGTTCCCTTTTGATAAACGAATGTGGGCCTTTTGATTTACAAAATCTTTTGAAATGATTTCATTTATTACATTCGTGGCATTGTTTACCAAAAGCTAAACATTTCTCCCTTTTAGATTCATGACTTCCACCACAATTATGATAGCTGTCAATGAAAATGTGTAGGGGCCCATGCTTTGAGTTTGCTGACTCACTCCTATGCTTCACTGAGACCGTGCGACTTCTGGAATTTGCTAGAAAGTTCTGAGTGCTGCAGGGGTTACAGCTGCTGCCATGTCCCTGTCGGCCTGTTTCTTATAACCACATGCGGCATAATATCAGCATGAGCTTGATCATTGTGCCTTCTAGAGCTATTCTCGTTTATAAGCATATTTGTGTGCTTTTCTGTGAGCTCATATATCTGATAAATCTCAATGGCCTTATTCAAAGTTAGATCACTGTCACAAAGCATCGTCTTTAATACCACACACAAGTCTGTCTTTTTATCAACTCATCTCTTAAGTCACCAAATCTGCATGTTTTAGTCTTATTTCTCAAGTCAGTTATATATGCTGCAAATGTTTCACTAGGTTTTTGATCCCTTGTGTAAAATAAGTACTTTTCCCTTGTAACATTTGTCTGGGGGTTACACATTTCTGCAAATTTACTTTTTAAGCACTGTGGGTCCTCCCTTGACTTAGCCGGTATAACAATATGCCCCCCCCGTATAGATAGCTGGTGCATACACAAATGACCGCTCCCTTTCTATGGCTTCTGACCCAGCTAAATTAAGTAGAATAAATGCCTTTGTATGATCATTTTTATCAGAAAATGCACCCTGTATAAAAATGTCGTACTCTTGCTCAAACACTCTCCAGTTCTCACAAATATTACTGTCAAACACAAGCGTACTGGGTTTTCGAAATCTGTCTGCCATGCGCACAAAGTGTACACAGGCACACTGAAAATATGGCCCTTGTAATTATGTATGAACAAACTGTTCTGTGAGCTTGTAACAACATTCAAATGCAAAATAAACCCTTGAAACACTTTATTTTGCAAAATATGCTCAGTAATGGCTGTACTTTGCAAAATATGCCTTTGTAATGACTGTACTCTGTGAAATAACTTTACTGAAAAACTGCACAAACATGCAAACACTTTACACACCTCTGACAACTTGAATATCACTGCTTAATATGAAAATACAGATTTGCAAAGCATGTATTGAAAATGAGGTTGTTTCCCCTTATTTTAATCATTTTATGCAATTCAGACTTTATTTCAAATGCTTTCCACAGTAATAAGTTCATAGGCTGGTACTAGTTTATCGGCCCTAGGGCCTATACAAGCCTAGCCAAAACAATTCCCTGACTATTTCTTCCCACAGCATTTACTTCCCTGGACCCCTGTCTAGCAGGGCGACTGACATGATCCCTGGGGTAAATTTCCTACCTTCCATCCAGTTGTCAAGGTTCCTTTTGAAGAGGGCCAAGGAGGTGCTCTGCTTGACATGTATGAGCAGTCTATTCCAGAGTATGGGGGAGTCTCTGGGTCAGGAACCTATCCCTCCAGCATGCTTTGTTCATTGTGATGACAAGGTTTAGGCACCTGGAGCGTGTGTAATTTGAATAATTTTATCAATATTGTACATATATTGTTTAGAACGTTCTGTATGGCCTGTTTCACATTATGAGAAAAGAAATAGTGATGAGCAAGTTTTAATACCTGAAATTCATTTCTGATCCGTTTTGCAAAGTTTGCACATTTTAGGGATGATCTACTGCTGTATATTCTTCCAACTCTAAGCAAGTGTCTTAAGTCGTTTTAACCATGCCGCCTCTAACTTCATGCCCTTTAGATATGCCACTTCTGGCACCATGTTGCTCGTTCGTCTTTAACACATATGACAAGAAGGCTGGGGTTTTGTTTAGATGCTTCAATACATAAAAACACATCAGCATGGATAGCAGCATCATTAAATACGAATGAACTAGTTAACAGACAGACCTTACATACATACATGCATACATCACAACAGCTAACTAGAAAATGTCAGTAAGACTTACACGTGCTCAGTATTTATACACTTGTGCAAGCCCTTGGATAGCTTCTTAAAAGGTATATATACACACATACTGATGGTGGTGCTGCGGTAGCGCTGTCGCCTCAGAGTAAGAAGTTGTCCTGTTCGACTTTCAGCTAGAGCGTCTTCTGTCTGGAAACGTGCGTGAATGGGTGTACCTTCATTGAAGGTTGTGCGTCAGGGCTGGCAACTCAGCATGTAAAAATCTACTGCCAATCATTAGCGGACCAGAGTTCCGCTGTGGCGACCCCTAACTGGGAAAAGCCGAAAGACACAACAACAACAACACACACATACTGATCTACACTTACTCTTCAAACCTTGTTTCCTCTTTTACTACCCCCAGGCTTTACTGGTATCTTTGGATATATGAAGGATGCTTACCTTCATATCCCTATTCACACACACTTCAGGAAGTTTTTATGTTTCTCTGTTTCTTCCGTTCATTTTCAGTTCTCTACTTTCACATTTGGCCTCTCTACTGCCCCAAGGGTGTTCACAAAATGCCTAGCTCCTGTGACTGCTTTCTGCAGGCTAAAAGGCTTTCAGATTTTTTCTTATCTAGATGACCTGTTGCTTCACGCACCTTCTAGTTGCCCATTACTGGATCTGGAGTTCACCATCTCTCTCCTTCAAAGTTTGGGGTTCACTATAAACTTCCAAAAGTCCGTTCTGACTCCCTTTCAGGATCATTTGTATCTAGAAGTCAGGATTCAGACTGTGTCAATGTTGTCACTTTCCACCCCCAAATGTTCTGTCATCGACAGACTTCTTTCAGTCTCTTCTTCCTCTGACTGCCATTCCAGCCACAGAGTTTCTTCAGGCCCTGGCTTCTTCTATTCCAATGCTCCCTCTTGCCAGATTGCATATGTGGAAACTTCAATGATACCCCAAGTTGGTTTGGCTGAAGCCTCTGAATTTCAGTGTACCTCTCCTTCCTTGTCTAAAAAGGAATTTAAGTGGAGGATTCAACAGTTTTTTCTCAACCCTGGCCTACCTTTTCAGCCTCAAGTTCCTTCTCAAGAACTATTCACTGATGCCTCAGACATGGGGTGGGGGGCTTCATGTGGTCACCTGAAAGCTCAGCGTCTCCAACCCCCTCCCCATCAGAAGTCAGACTATATCAGCATCAGAGAGATTAGAGCTCTGATTTTCGCCCTTCAAGCTTTTCACCCTATGTTGTCTCCATGCCTCTTGAAAGTGTATACAGACAAAGTACAGTTGTGTACACTTACCATAAATGTAGATGTTCGAGAGTATTCACTGTTGCACTCATCACATTTGGGTTATCTGCCTGCAGGTAGCTCTCAGCCGGCCTGAATACCAGAGTCTTCAGATTCCTGTGTCGGATTGCTGTCTCTTCTTCCATGACGTCAGGTTGTCAGGGGTATAAAACATGCAGCCAATGCCATTACATCAGTTTTTCTTGCCCCAGATGTCAGGTGCCCCCACAATGGGAAGCAATTATATGTTATGGTACACCTCCATCAAAAAGCAAATACACCAAATAACTTAAATATACCAAACAAGAAGGAAAGGTAGAGCCAAGAGAAGTCAGTGGGGCTGGAGGGAGGGTAAATGATTCAACAATCCAACCTGCCTGACCTGTACTAGGTCTTGGGTTTATTGCCCTGTCTAGGATTTCTGCCTCTTCCCCAAGCTAAGGAACATAGCCAAACCTTTCTCTGGGCATCATTTTCCTCAAGAATACAAGAAACACTCCAACCTGCCTGACCTATACTAGGTCCTGGGTTAAGCAAATACACCAAAGAACTTAAATATACCAAACAAGAAGGAAAGGTAGAGCCAAGAGAAGTCAGTGGGGCTGGAGGGAGGGTAAATGATTCAACACTCCAACCTGCCTGACCTGTACTAGGTCTTGGGTTTATTGCCCTGTCTAGGATTTCTGCCTCTTCCCCAAGCTAAGGAACATAGCCAAACCTTTCTCTGGGCATCATTTTCCTCAAGGATACAAGAAACACTCCAACCTGCCTGACCTATACTAGATCCTGGGTTTATTGCCCTGTCTAGCACTGCTGCCTTTGCCCCAAGCTAAGAAACAGCCAAACCTTTCTCTGGGCATAATTTCCCTCAAGGATACAACAAAGTACCCAGCACTCCAACCTGCCTGACCTGTACTAGGTCTTGGGTTTATTGCCCTGTCTAGGATTGCTGTCTCTTCCCCCAAGCTAAGGAACATAGCCAAACCTTTCTCTGGGCATCATTTCCCTCAAGGATACAACAAAACACTCCAACCTGCCTGACGTGCACTAGGTCTTGGGTTTATTGCCCTGTCTAGGATTGCTGCCTCTTCCCCAAGCTAATGAACATAGCCAAACCTTTCTCTGGGCATCATTTCCCCCAAGGATACAAAAAACACTCCAACCTGCCTGACCTGTACTAGGTCTTGGGTTTATTGCCCTGTCTAGGATTTCTGCCTCTTCCCCAAGCTAATGAACATAGCCAAACCTTTCTCTGGGCATCATTTCCCCCAAGGATACAAAAAACACTCCAACCTGCCTGACCTGTACTAGGTCTTGGGTTTATTGCCCTGTCTAGGATTTCTGCCTCTTCCCCAAGCTAATGAACATAGCCAAACCTTTCTCTGGGCATCATTTCCCTCAAGGATACAAGTATGTTTTAAATCCAGTTTATTAATAATACACTTGTTATATAACCCCAAGTGTTTAATGTACACTCCCTAGCCAGGACAGCCAGCAGCCAAACCCTTCTATCCTCCCAACTCCCACACCTTCCCCTCTTATAGCTTTCTTCATATTAGTCCTGTGTTACCCTCCCCTTTCTCACTAGAGCTGCTAGCCTTGTGAGTAGCCTTGGTTGCATTACAACATTTGCCCACTAGGTGGCTCCCAGGTCTAATCTCCTTGAATAACTATCGCCTAATCTTAAAATTTAAATATCAGACATCCACTTACTAATATATTTATCTATCTAGTAGACCCACTTTACACCTCTTTTTTATTATACATTTCTCAACTGCACAGTCTACTACCTTAACAGTCAGCACTCCACTGATTGTTTTCTCAGAATTTAGTCCTTCTCTGGCTCTTACTCAGCTTCCATAACCTACCTTGCTTCATTCAATTACCTCTCTGCTAGGATAATACCTTCATAGCCCTGCCTACCTACGTGTCTGCTCTTTTCTTGTTCCTTGCTCCACCCCCCTTTCTCAAGCCTAACTACGTTAGCCTATTGAAGCACAATAGGTTTTACCTTTTTCCAGTCTACCCTGCTGGAGCAGAGTACTGATCACTTCCGGTCTGTATCTGCAATAACCCACTATACTCCTTCCCCTTCTACCTTACTTCTTCACCTAACCCATAAATATACCTAACCCCAAGTGGCACCATCTTTAAATCTTACAGTAACTCACGGCTGCTGTGCGCTCCTGCCTCTGGTGTCCCCACCTTGTGTAAGTGATTTATATTGCTGCATTATTGTTTGAAGAGAATTTACTACAGTGTAAGAAATGGTTTCTGTAAAACTACATGCTATAATTTTTACATTTGGAATGTTGTACTAACTGCTCTATCTGTGGCAGGAACTATATTTAACTGTTTGTACCATGAGGAGCTGATACGCACAGTATTTGTTTAAGGAGAACTTGCTATAGTGAGAAAACTTTCTGCATAGCTAAATGCTATAGTTTTTACATTTGGAATGGTGTACTAGCTGCTTTATCTCTGGCAAGAGCTATATTTGAATGTTTGTAGCACGTGGAGCTGATCCGCACTACTGAACTTCACTACAATACGTTCTGTTGCTAATGTCGGGATTATTGGTCCTTATCTTACAGACATTACCAAAGCGGAGAGCGTTTCAATGTCTGTAGGGTGATTGTGCCAGATTACTATTTTAAATTAACAATATGAGGCTATTCTATCTCTAAAGAGTTAACGCTAAGTCAGGGTAGCGTTCCAGCACTGATTACTATATATGCGTGGGTTGTTTAGTGAACTATTAACCAACAAAGGGCTCTAGTTTACAATCTGAAACATTAAGATAGTGATTTTCTCTCTTGTAATGGGGACTGCACATTCATCGGATCCTTAGAAGGACACAGATTAAAGAAGTTACTTTAAATTTACACCTCACCATCATTGTCGCTGTACTAATATTACAAGGAAGACAGCATACAGAGGTAGCCCTGTAAACCGCATAAGCTTTGGAATATAACCGATAACAATCTAAGAGGAAGCGGTACTTTTTTAAATAAGAGAACACCAGGTTAGAGTAGCGCTCCGTAGTCTCGACTGCAATTGTGTGGTTTACCTGAGATAAAATGGGGCATTAAAGCTATATTAGTACTCCTTAGGCTAAAACGCTGAAATATAACTAACAACAATCTAAGAGGAAGCAGTATTTATTTTAACAAGAAAATACCGAGTTAGAGTAGCGCTCCATAGTCTAGACTGCAAATGTGTGGTTTACCTGTTATAAAACGGGGCATTACAGCTGTATTACTACTCCTTAGGCTAAAACACTGAATTAGGTTAGCGTTCATGATAGGTTGGCCCCATATATGTAGTAATTAGTTACATATGGGTTCTTTTTAACAAGAGAGCACACATTATTTATTTATTTATTTATATTTGTTGACTGGGAGTGTCTGACTGGACGTAGGTCCATTTTCAGCAGAGGCCCGGGAAGAAAAGCTCCACAGTTAAAATAAACAGACAGTAGTTACATTGGATTACATAGCGATTAACAATTTACATAGCAATTACTTACAACATATTTACAGATGAAGAACATAGTACATCAGTAGACAACTAGAATCTTTATCTGTGAAGTACATAACAGACATTAACAAATGTTAAAATAAGAAGTTCCTGCTGTATAATAAGTACTAGGCTTATGAGCATCTGAGCTTGCTATAATCAAGGTAGTTAGTGGAGTGGAAAGAAAGGTAGTGGTTGGATGGGGTGGGTGATATTAGAGTGGGAGTTGCAAGGGCATAGCCAGCATGTTTTTAGGTGCGCTTTTAGTAAAGTTTTGAAGTGGGTGCATGATGGTACGGAGGTAATTGTGGGTGGGAGTTCCATAATTTGGCTATGGTGCAAGAGAATAGTGCTTCACCAGCAGAGTTATTGGCTTTAGTGATCTGCAAGTGATTTTTGTTGCTGGATCTTAGTGGTCTGGTTGTGCGATAGGGTTGGAGTAGATTCTGGAGGGATGGGACATTTAGTGGATGGTTTACTAGTTTGTGGGCGAGTGAGAGTTGATACCATTGAAGGAGGTGAGGGAGTTCAAGCCAGCCCAGTTCAGCAAGTGAGAGACAGTGGTGACTACGGTAGGATGCCCCTGTGGCGAATTTGGCGATTTCGTTGTAGCAGGTCTCTAGCTTGTTTAGATTGCATTGCCTTAGGTTGGTATATATTGGAGAGGCATAAAGTAGGGTGGAGATAAGGTGGGAATTTGCTACTGAAATCTTTGCTGCTTTGGTGAGAAGATGCTTATTTCTGTATAACGCTCCTAGTTTTTTGTGGACTTTTTTTTATGGCCATGGATATGTGAATGGCAAATTTTAGTTTATTGTCTATTTCCACTCCTAGCAGTTTGGTGTGTTCAGTTGGGTATATAGTGGTGTTGTCTTTTGCTGTGATGTTAAAGTGAGAGTTGTTTTGAGTATGTTTGGTAGGTTGGAAGATGAGTAGTTTAGTTTTGTTTGGGGTGAGTATTAACTGGGCATCGGATAACCAAGTTTCAACAGAGGAAAAGGCTTCCTGTGTGACTTTTTGCAATTTGGGTAGGGACTGGGCTGAGCAGGTGATGGTCAAGTCATCTGCGTATTGTATGAGTGTGCCATGTGTGGTGGCAGAGGCCAGATCATTTGTGAAAACAGAGAAGAGTAGGGGTCCAAGGATGGATCTTTGGGGAACCCCTACGGAGACAGGTAGTTGGGGAGATATGTCATTCTGCCATACAACGGATTGTTGGCGGTCAGACAGGTAACTCTGAAACCAGTTGGTGACTGATTGTGAGAAGGATAGGTTATTGAGGACAGAGATAAGTTGTTTGTGTGAGACCATGTCAAATGCTTTAGATAGGTCTCGGAAAGTAGCAGAGGAGAGATAGCCATTGTTTTTATGCTGAAGGATAGTGTTAGTAAAGGAGAATAAGGCAGTGGTGGTGCTATGGTTTGGTCGGAAACCATGATGAGTATTGGAAAGGAGGTTGTTAGTAAGGAGGTAGTCTGAGACCTGAGAGTGTATGCATCTCTCTAGTATTTTGTAGAGTGGAGAGAGAATAGCTATGGGGTGGTAATTGGTTAGTTCTGGGGAGGGTCCGCCTTTGTGGAGGGGAATTATACGTGATACTTTCCACAGTGTGGGAACATAAATTTCTGACAGAGATCGGTTAATCAAGATGGACACTGGGTAGGCCAGAGCATCAGCTGCGATTTGTAGGTATTCACTTGGGAGGTTGTCTGCTGCTAATTTGGTGGGTTTAAGTTTAGTTAAGAGTTTTTTATGTTGGAGGTAGGTACAGGAGAAAAAGAGAAGGCAGTGGGGAGATTAGTAGTTGAAGGTGTGGGTTGGAGGGGAGGGGGGTTGTGTTGTTTAGCTAGTGATAGTATGGTTTGTGTGAAGTGTGTGCTGAATGAGGTAGCAATATTTTCTGAGGAGTGAGGGATGTTAGGAGGAGGGGTACTGACTTTACCTGGGTGGAGGATGGAGTTTATGGAGGACCAGACTTGTTTGGGGCTGTGTTCGGAGGAGTCTAGGGCAGACTGGTAGTATTGGAATTTGTCCTGTTTTATTAGCTTTTTGACTCTATTGCGTAGTTCTAGGAATTTCTGTCTAGTTGAGGGGTTCTTAGTTTTGCGCCAGTGCTCCCAGGCTTTATCCCTGTTTTTCATTTCTGACTTAGTGGTTTTCTGTAGCCATGGGGAGGGTTGTGATTTTGATTCTGGAAAGTCTTATGGGGGCATTGTAATTAAGGATGCTCAGGAAGGTAGTATTAAAAAATTCAACTGCGTCATCAAGATTGAGGTACTTTAGAGGATGCCAGTTACATTCTTTGAGGGATGAGATGAATGTGAGTGGGTTAAAGTTTATTTTTTTACGCATCTGACAGTAGACAACAGGTTTAGCTTGGTATAGGTATTTTTTCAGTAAGAATGTTGGGGTGATCACTGAGGCTATCTGTTAAGCAGCCTGTTCTATATGACTGGGGGCTCTTACTGACTAGTATCCAATCCAGGGTAGTGTGCTTGCTGGAGTTTTTATTTATCCTGGTTGGCGACTGGACTAGTTGGGTGAAGCCATGAAGGTTTACATGATGGGTTGGATGGTTGCCAGAACAGGATTGCCAGTCAATACTGAAATCACCTAAAACAATTAGTTATGTACTTACCATAACGATAGATGTATGTAGTCCATCTCGTCTACATTCATTACTGACGGGCTCGGAGCAGAGAATCTGCTCCGACTCGGCCGATAGTTACTAGCACAAAGTCTCTAATTGGCTGGGCTAACCCAGTATCCCAAGATGCAACACACCCAAACCCCCAGATCTTGTTTGCCAACCATATAACCGTGTTACATACACAACCTCACGGAAAATAACACAAGCAAGAAGAGAGAAAAAATAACATCCTCAGAAGGGTCTAAGAACATAATTTCCTCCAAGTCCACCAGGAAGGGGGAAGGTGGGTGGGTACGTAAGAATGTAGGCGAGATGGACCACATACATCTATCGTTATGGTAAGTACATAACTAATTGATATCTCGCCTACATTCATTACTGACGGGACATCGTCCCTAGCACCTATATCCTGGGAGGCTCACGGAAAAATACTCCTAAGCACTGTGGAACCAAAGGAAGCCTGGCCTCTAGACGTCATGTCCAGCTTGCAATGAGAAATAAAGGTGTGCGGTGAAGTCCAGGTGGCCGCAGCACAGATGTCATCCAGAGAGAGCCTAGCATGATAAGCTACTGAGGCAGCCATAACCCTGGTAGAATGAGCCTTAACCGGAAAAGGTAACACTCTGCCTGCTGATTCGTAAATAAAAGAAATACAGTCCGTAATCCACCTAGCAATAGTACCCTTAGTCACAGGGCTTCCCTTATTGTTCTCTGAAAAGGACACAAACATTTGATCCGATTTCCTGTGGAGTTTCGTCCTATGCAAATAAAACCTTAGCTGTCTATGTACATCCAGCTGGTGAAATTTGAATTCCGCTTTGTTTGACAATTTTGGAAAGAAAACTGGCAACTCAATGGATTGATGAAGACAAAGGGTTGAAGATCCCTTAGGAAGGAAGGAAGGGTTGAGTCTCAAGGAAACCCTATCCTTATGGAAGATCAAATGGGGACTTTTAATGGAAAAGGCTTGAAGCTCCAATACCCTCCTGGCCGAAGTAATGGCAACCGGAAAAGCTGTCTTCCAAGACAAATATTTTAATTCACAAGTGGCAGCCGGCTCAAAGGGAGCAGAAGTTATGGTTCGAAGCACCAAGTTTAAATCCCATGGCAAGACTGGTTGTGATACTGGGGGACGAAGTAACCAGGCTCCTTTCAGGAAAGCTTTGCAAAGTTTATGGCCCATAAGGGAAGGCTCATATGAAACGTGGAAGTTAGAAATGGCCGCCAGCTGTACCTTGATAGTAGAGGGAGCGGAACCCTGTCTGAAGAGCATAGCCAAAAAGTCTAAGACCGCAAACAAGGGGGCTCTGAAGGGATCTAGATTATGTGCTTGAGCCCAAATAGCAAATCTCTTCCATTTGCTAGAGTATATCTTTCTAGTGGATGACTTGTGGGAGGACGACAGGATATGTACCACCTCAGGCGAAAAGGAATGTAGTCTGACTAAGGATGGAAGTGGAGAAGCCAAGCTGTCAACCTGAGGGTTCGCAGTGATGGATGGAACTGCCCCGACAGATGAGTCAATAGGTCTGGAGCTGGGTCCAGAGTCCAAGGGCCATACACTGTGTACTTCCGAAGAAAGGGAAACCAAACTTGACGGGGCCATTGTGGTGCGATTAGAATCATCTTGCTTCCCAAAGAAGTTGCCTTTTGAATCACTCTTGACAATAGAGGAAAAGGAGGGAAGGCATAAAGCAGACCGGGGGGCCAATCGTGGACTAGAGCGTCCCTGGGTGACTCCCCCTGAGGGGGGATCAGAGTGAAGTACCTGCTGCACTTGGCATTGAGGGGACTGGCAAACAGATCGCAGCAAGGTTGACCCCACCTGCAGAAGATCTGAGTTGCAACTCGGTCATTCAGGGACCACTCGTGAGGCATCAGAATAGCTCTGCTTAGCCTGTCTGCTATCACACTGGACTTCCCCAGAATGTGTGTTGCCACTAGAAAACATTGGGAAGACACCGTCCAGTTCCACACTCTCATGACCTCTCTGCAGAGGGGATAGGACTTGGTTCCTCCCTGCTTGTTCAGGTACCACACGACTGACATGCTGTCGGAAAGAATAGCAATCATTCCCTTGGGAAGAGAGCTCTGAAGTGCTTGCAACGCTAGTAGCACTGCTCTCATCTCTAGGACATTGATGTGCAAGTGTACCTCGTGATCTTGCCACGTGCCTTGGACAGTTCTGCCCAGATAATGCCCCCCACCCTATCTGGGAAGCGTCCGTGGTCACTGTGGCGGTAGGAGACAGAGGGGTCAGGGTGCTCCCTTTGTCCAGATTGGATGAATGAAGCCACCAACGTAGGTCCTGTCGGCATTGTTCCGTGATAAGAATAGGATGAGACAGAGGGAATTCCTGAAAGGACCACTGGACCGATAGAAGCCACTGGAGGATCCGCATATGTAGCCTGGCTAGCGGTACTAGCATGACTGTAGCCGCCATTGATCCTAGTAGTTGAAGAACAAGTCTGGCCTGGACTTTCTTGAGGGGTAGTAAGGCCAAAACTTGCGCTTGTAGCACTTTTATTCTTTCTGTTGGAAGAAAAGCTCTCATTTGGATGGAGTCTAGCTCTGCACCGATAAATGCAACAAGCTGTGATGGCCGCAAGACAGATTTTTCCCAGTTGAAAGTAATCCCTAGGTATTGGCCCAATGTGATGGTAGCCTTCGTTGCTCGAACGAGTAGATGCCTGGTGGGGGCGGTGAGAAGCCAGTCGTCCAGATATGGAAACACCTGGAATCCCTGACGTCTCAGGTGAGCTGTCACCACTGCTAGACATTTGGTAAACACCCTGGGGGCTGTGGTGAGACCAAAGGGCAGGGCACGAAACTGGAAGTGACTGGCTCCCAGCCAGAAGCGTAGGTGACTCCTGGATGCCTTGTTTATCTTGATGTGGTAATAGGCATCCTTGAGGTCGATGGAGCACATCCATACTCCTTTTTCCAATAAGGGAAAAATGGACTGAAGAGTGACCATTCGGAACTTGGACTTCAGGACGAAGCAATTTAAACGGCTGAGATCCAGGATGGGTCTCAGGTCCCCTGTTCTTTTCGGCACCAAGAATAATCTCGAGTAAGTTCCTGATCCGATCTGGTCTGACGGGATAAGTTGCGGCGTAGACAACCATTCCCGAATTACAATTACAATGGCCTGGACATCTAATAGTCTTTCCATAGTTAAAAATAGAAATATATGGACCATCATTTATGAACCTACAAACATGACATGCACCACATTTACTCATCTTTGATTTTTTATATAAATCAATATTGTGGTTACTTTCAAACAAATTTTTCAAATTTTTACCTCTACTGTATGTAAATGTGGGTTTATTACCCAAAATGCCTGAAAGTTCTGTGTTAGAATCAATCACACTGGTCCATGCTTCCTGTACTATGTTAACTATCTCTGATGTTCTATCATTGAATGGGATAATGAATGTATCGTGTCTAGATGTAATTGAGTTTGATCTATCTACCTCTGGTAATCCATATAAAAATATAGGTTTGTATAATATGAACCTTTTGATTTTAATTTCATTGCTCGTTTTCAAAATAAGATCAGAAAGATAGCCTCTAGCCATAAACATATCCATGAGTTTTTTCAATTCCCTATCAAAAATATGGTTATCACTAACAAGTCTAGACAGCCTAACCATCTATCCTTTAACAAGATTTCTTTTTTGATGTAAGCACATTTTATTAGCATTAGATAATGAATATATTACTATGAGTTTATCTCATTTTTGTTGTAACATTTTGATATTACCACTATTATTTATTATTATTGTTATTTAAAACTATTTAATTCATTGAAGTTTTATATCTATTATATAAATTTATAACAGAAGTATGTATGGACTATTCCATTGATATTTAATAATTAAATACTAACAATTCATTTTATATAATTAATGCATTTATAAATATTTATTAATATTTAATATTTATTAATATTTATAAATATTTAATATTTATTATCAATAATTATAATATTATATTAAGTATTAAGAGTTTTCTTTATATCACAACTATTTTAACACAATTGTTAATATTATATGTGATCAATACACACGCTCACATCCACATTGTATTAAGTCATTATTTAAACATTCTTTTTAAATACATTTTTTAAAACACATCTTTTTATTAATACATCTCTTACACACTTTTTTTATTATACATTTTATATACATTTATTTACATATGTTAACAATATTTTACTAATTATTTCATTTGAGGTAACTGTCGTTGTACCTATCCAATTATCCTGTGTATTAGGTAAGGATTTTTCTTCTTTCCTTTTCTTTTCTTTTTTGTTTTTCAAATACATGAAATATTTTCATTGCATTTATCTGTGGCAATGGGTTAATTTATTAATTAAGTGTTAATGAATTGACATTATTCACCTTACTGCTTTATCAAACACTATTTAAGGGATGATCTGTTAATGAATATTTGCACTCTGATGATGCCCTACTTACGAGGGTGAAAGCGCTTAGTGTTTTGTGGTGGTTTGTATCTTCTTGTTTGGTCAAGTTTTTTTATTAAAGTTGTTTTCGGAACCAGGATCCAAGGTCTGCTGGAATTTTTTAGCTTACCGGTATACTACTTTTTGGATGACTCCTTTTTCCAGCAGCTTTGAGGCCTCTAGCGCTGCTTGATCCCTTTGACTGGGTGGAACGTCTGGGATTTTCTTGGATGAGGGAGGGAATGTGATAAAGGGAATGTTGTAACCTCCAGCAATTATTCGGAGCACCCATCGATCCTGAGTAATGTTTCCCCAGGCTTGAGGGTGCCTCGAAAAATGGCCCCTGACTGCCTCCGGAGTAGCACAGTCGGGCAGTCCCTCAGGGACGTTGGTAGGAGGACCCACGAAAGGATTCGTGGTCTCCTGAGTTGCGGGGGCCTCCCTGCCCCGAGGGCGACGCCTTCCAGAGTAATTCCCCCTCCTCTGCCTCTGGAGGGGGGGTTCACCATGAGTGGCAGGGAAAGACTTCTGAGACTTCCTGAACCACATCTCCCCCCCCCCCCCATGCCTTGGGATAAGGCCTAGAGGGAAGTGAAAAACGGGCCCCTACGGCAGACAAAGTCTTACCCTCCTACTCACATCTGGTGAGAGTGTCTTTCACTTTGGGTCCAAAGAGTGAAGACCCATCGAAGGGAGCGTCCGTGAAGGAAGACTTGAAGGCCTCCACGAAGTGACACAGGCGCATCCAGGCTTGCCTCCTGAGGGCTACGCCTGAGCTAGCAGCCCTACCCGCCCCCTCGGCCGCATAGGAAATGAGCCTCATGGCGGAGTTGACAATAGAGGAAAGGGTAGACAACTGGGGGTTGACAGTCTGATTCACCGCCTCAGGCAAGTTACCCGATAGGGTATCTCCCAATTCTTTGAGGAGATCCCTTTGGAGCCGAGTAAAGTGACAAACGTAGTTCAACCCGAGTAAAGTGACAAAGGTAGTTCAACGACCGCAGGGTAAAGGTCGCTGAAGACAGGGTACGCTTCCCATACAGATCCATACTCCTGGACTCCTTGTTAGGAGGATGAACGGAAGCAGAAGCCTCTGCAACTTCTTGCTGAGTGGCAGATGCCACCACCATGGCATCTACAGGAACTCCTTTAGTTAAGAACTCTTTTCCTGGGGGTGCAGACAGAAACTTGTTTGGGCGGCTGGGTAACTGGTTCCACGGAGTCAGGGTGTTCCCACACCCTTCGTCAAATAAGGTCTAACAATTCGAAGGGCGGAGACACCCAGGAGGCGAAAGGTTGGGCTCCGAAGTCCTTGAGGAAGACCGACTCCTCCTCAGAGGGGGTTTTGGAAGGCCAATCGCCTCTCTGCCTCAAAATCTCCAGGATGTCAGAGAATGAGACATCATCGGAGGACGATTTAGGGGAACCCTCTCTGTGTCATCGAGGTCAGTATCAGAGGTGACTGACTCGTCCGGGGAGTCTATGTGCTTCCTCTTGCACAATTTCTTTCTGGGAGGCTCTTCAGGCAAGGACTCTGAAGGGCCCTCAGAAAGCTGGGGACCACGCATGGGGGTATCCTAAGGCCTTCGAGTCCCGCTGTCCACTGATAGGGGGGCATCAGAGGCTCTAGCCGCGGTGCCCGGGGAAGGAGTGGCTGACGAGTGATGTCACTGAGGACCTGGCCAGTGCGCTCCTCATGGCCTCAAAGGCGGGTCCACCAGAATCCGAGGACCGACCCATCTCCGAAACCATAATCGGAGTCGGGGTTCCCCTAGCCGAAGCACCAAGAGGGAGACTCGGAGCCGAGGTTTGGAGTCCCTATGTATCCCCCTCAGGGTCCGACAGAGGAAACCAGAGTGCCGAAACCAGAAGATGGAACCGAGAAGGTTGGAGCCGAGGTCGGAACCAAAAGGCCCAACGGGGGTATTGGCGCTGACCCCAAGGACCTCACTTGAGGCAGCACACTCCGGCTCAGACGACACAAAGGTGCTCGGAGGAGGAATAATCGGAACCGACAAGAGGGCAGGCTCCGGAGCTGACTGGGTCGGAGCCGAAAATAATTTAGTCAACACCGGCGGCTGGAGGAGCCTCTGTACCACCCTACCAACATCCGAATCTGACAACCTGGAAGACTTGGAGGACACAGAAGGGGGTCGAGATATCTTTTCCAAAGGATCCAGCATAAGACTAGGAGAACGGCTCCGAATTGGCTCCAAGAGAATCGGAACCGAAGTCGGCTCCAGTACCAAGGAAACCTCCTGCGGTGCCGACAACAATGGAAGTGAGGAAGCTGACTCCGACACAGAAACACTGTCCTGCGGCTCCGAGGCCAATGGAGCCGAGGAAGGTGAAACTGTCTTCAATCTCTTCTCCGATGGCTCCGAAGAAAGTACAGTTTTGTACCTACCATAAATGTAGATGTTCGAAGATCCACATTGCTGCAGTCCTTACATATGGGTAGTCCGCTGTCCTCGGTCGGCCCGAATACCAAAGTATAAGGCTGACGTCGGTCAAGGCGCATAAAACTGACATCAGGACGTCAGGGTACAAATGCGCATGACCGACGTCATATCCTCAGTCTTTTCTTGCCCCAGATGTCAGAAGGCCCTAAAAAGAAAGGCCAAAGCCCAAAGACAACAAACAAACAACCAACCACCCCTGCACTAATCATATGTACAATATTTACAATATTTACAATATTCACAACCCAAACCACACAACCGCCTCTAACTACAGAGGGGAAGGAGGGAGGGTAAATTGGACTGCAGCAATGTGGATCTTCGAACATCTACATTTATGGTAGGTACAAAACTGTACTATGTTCTTCATCTCACATTGCTGCAGTCCTTACATATGGGTAGAATCCCAAAGCAGAGGTAAGGGAGGATGGCAAAACTATAAAGCATTAGGAGCTGCCAAAATGCCCTGTAAAATTGCAGTGGCAAAACCAGCCCTAGATTTAGAGAAAAGTGGAAGGTGGTAATGCTTAGAGAAAGTATGCACTGAACTCCAAGTAGCTGCCTCCAAAATATCTTTAGTAGCCACCCCTTAAAACGCTGTAGAAGTGGCAGTAGCCCTAGTGGAATGAGGCCTAATTCCAGCTGGAATCTCCTTACCATGATGGGAATAACAGAAAGCAATACAAAAACCAATCCACTTAGAAATAGTCTGTTTTGAAACAGGTTTGCCCTGAGAACCCAAAGCAAATGAAACAAACAACTGCTGAGACTGCCTGCACCCTTTAGTTCTGCTCAAATAATATCGCAACTGTCTGTGTACATCCAAAGTGTGCAAAATCTTTTCCCCTTTATTTTGGGGGTTTGCATAAAAAGTAGGCAAATGAATAGTTTGGTTTAAAGCCACACTAGAAACCACTTTAGGCATAAAGGAAGGGTTAGTACGCAAAGATACCCTATCCTTGTGGAAAATTAGGAAAGGCTCAACCGCCATAAGGGCCTGTAATTCAGAAACCCTTCTCGCAGAGGTAATGGCCAACAAAAAAGCAGTCTTCCACGATAAATATTTCAATTCGGCAGTCACAGCAGGCTCAAAAGGTTGTAGAGTGAGTTTCTCCAACACAAAATTGAGATCCCAAGCAGGAGTAGGAGCTCTACGTGGGGGTCTTATATTCTTTGCCCCTCTAAGGAATTGCTTAAACAAAGGATGAGAAAACAATGGTGGGTCACAGTCATAGTGAGCAGAAATCGCTGCAGCATGAACCTTAATAGAGGAGAAGGACAAACCTTTGTCCAGTAACTCAGTAAGATATTGAAGAGCCACACTTAAATTAGGCTTAGAAACATCAAATTCCTTTGCTGTACTCCAAAATAAAAATCTCCTCCATTTATCTGCGTACACTTTCCTTGTACTAGGCCTTCTGGCCTCCAAAATAACATTCAAAACTTGCTGTGGAAGCTGAGACCCTCCAGGGTTTAAAACAGAATATGCCAGGCTGTTAGATGTAGAGAGTGAAGTTTGACATTGAGTAAATGACTGTTCTCCTGAGACAGCAGGTGTGGAATCGAAGGCAAAGGCCATGGAGGCTCCCGTACCAGACTTCTCAGTAATGGGTACCAGTGCTGTCTTGGCCAATCTGGAGCTATTAAAATCATCTTTGGCTTGTCCTGTCTGACCTTCAAGAGTACCTTTGGGAGGAGATGCAGAGGTGGAAAGGCATACACATGAAGATTGCTCCAATTGAATGAGAGAGCATCCACTTTCCAAGCTGTGGGATGAAACCTTTTTGTGCAAAACTTTGGCAGCTGGTGAGGATCCAATTTCCACTCGTGGGGATCCATGATTTGTCTGCTCAACACATCTGCTAAGGAGTTCTGTGCTCCCGGCAGAAACCTTGCCTGAAGATTTAGCTGTAAACTGAGAGCAGTCTCCCACAAAATCATTGCTTGTCTGCATAGAGGATAAGAATGCGTTCCCCCTTGCTTGTTGATGTACCACATGACAGTTGTGTTGTCTGTTAGAATCAACACCTGCCCTGGAAGAAGTAAATCCTTGAAAGCTATTAATGCAAATTGGACTGCTAACATCTCCTTCAAGTTGATATGTAGATGTTGAAGTCTGGCAGGCCACGTGTCTTGTACCCACTTTCCATTTAGATGAGCTCCCCAAGCTTTGTCTGAGGCATCTGTCGTTAGAATCTGACTCGCCTCTGGCGGGTCACAGAGAGTCCCTTGTTTAGGTGACATTCCTGAGCCCACCACAAAATTACTTTTGAATGCAAGCTAGTATCTGAATGACAGTGTCCATATCTTGGCAGTGCTGTGTCCATACATTTTGAGATACCATTGTAGCTTCCTCATATGCAGTTTGGCATTGGGAAGCACCAGAATACAAGATGCCATGAACCCCAAGGCTTGAAGGACTGTCCTTGCAGTCAGCCTGGACTGATGAGACAATTGATGGAAGTAAAGAGAAAGATTCTGTTGTTTGTCCGGGGTCAAAAAGGCCATCTGGGATGCTGTATTCAGTCTCACACCCAGAAAGCACATGTCCTGAGAGTGTACTAGACTGGACTTTATTTCGTTCACAGAATACCCCAGGCATCTTAGCACTGCTATCACATACTGTAAATGATGAAGAAGTTCGTCCTTTCCTTGGGCCAGAATCAGGCAATCGTCCAAATAAGGATAGATCTGTATTCCTCTTAGCCTGAAGAAAGCTATCACTGGAGCCAGAACCTTCGTGAACACTCTGGGCGCAGTAGATAAGCCAAAGGACAATGCAGAGAACTGATAATGAGAAGTCCCAGCCCGAAAACGCAGATACTTTCTGCAACTGAGCCTGATAGGAACATGAAGGTAAGCCTCCTTGAGATCCAGAGTCACCATCCAGTGATCTTTGCCCAGCAGAGGTAAAAGCTGTTGTAACGTCAACATTTTGAACTTGGGAATGTCCAGATATGTGTTGAGGATAGATAAATCCAAGATTGGTCTCCACGTGTTCCCTTTCTTTGGTACTAGGAACAGGCGAGAATAAAATCCTAGGCCCACTTCTGGCAGAGGGACGGTTGTATGGCCCCTATTTGAAGTAGCAGAGAAATTTGTTTGTGAGCCTCTAGTCTTTGCTGAGGAGGAACGTCCGGCATGCCTTTGAAAGGAGGCAAGGTATGGAAATAAAACTTGTAACCTCGGTGTATGATATCCAATACCCATTTGTCTTGGGTAATCAAATTCCAATTTTCCTTGAAAAGTGCCAACCTTCCTCCCAAAGGAGCTGCCAGGCAAGTAGGATCTGGCAGCTGAAAAGGTAGGTCATTGGGCCTGTTTACGAAAGGACTGGCCCCTGCCCTCACCCGAAGATTGTGCAGGTGAACTCCCTGTTCTAGGTCTGAAAGAACTTTGAGCTCTGCCCCTACCACGTCTAGATCTACCCCTAGACTGAGAATCATAAGAAGGATACGTCCACCCCTTAGCAGGCCAATTCCTACTAAACTTTGGAGGCTGTACTTGCAAAAAATCTTTAACAGCCTGCATGGACTTAGCCTTGTCTTCCATTTTCTTCAAGACTGACTCCACAGGTGAACCAAACAACACATCAGACTGTAAAGGAGCATCCAAAATCCTTGTCTTAACATGGTCAGATAAATTCTGATCCCTCAGCCATGCGTGCCTGCGAAGAACTGAACCAGTGGCAGCCACCCTAGACGAGGCCTGTACAGCATCAAAACCACATTGTAAAGAATGCTTACCCACCTGCTCTGAAACATGCACCAAATCTTGTAACTCCTTACACTCAATGCCTTCCGCCAGAGCATCCACCTTAGACTTCAATTGAGAAAGAAGATAGTTTTGATATTTCAACATATGAAACTGGCAATTCAAGGCCCTCATAGCTAGGGTAGAAGATGTATAGACTTTCTTTCCCCATCTATCCAAAGCTCTGGCCTCTTTATCTGGAGGAACCGGATTTTTTACAACAGAGGCCTTGACCCCCTTAGGTCCCTGACTAACAGTTTCTGGGTCCGCCCTAGGACTCTTATAAAGATACTTATGAGCCTCAGGCACCCTGTAATACCTATCCGGTTTAACAGGAGCAGGAGGCAGAGAATCAGGATTAAGTGAAGCCTCTGCTAACACATCTTCCACAACATCCAGAACAGGAGGTATAGCCAAGGGCCTATGCTGAGGCAAAAGCAAAAATTCCCTAAGCCTTTTCCTGGAATCAGAGAAGTCCTGACCTTCCCACTTAAAGTGTTCCCTCATGGAATGAAGAGTCTCTGAAAAAGAAAAATCCTCTGGAGGAGAAGCAGAAGGAGTAGAATCATCTGCATCAGAATCAGAATAAGGAGAGTACTCCTGCAAGTCTTCAGCCGAAGACTCAGAAACATCCGAAGCCTGCTCAAAACTCCCCAACTCCGGCTCCACTCTAGGCCTCTTATCAGGAGGGGGCAAAGAACCTCTAATCAGAGTAATCAAATCTTCTGTAATTTTAAGCATGTGCTTCTTGGGCACAGACCCTGCTGCACTAGGAGTGACACCAACAGAAGCTAAACCTGGCCTGCCTCTGGGAGAAGCCTTGGAAACAGAAGGAGAGGGCCTAACCACCCTAGGAAGGGAGGGGAGTACAGTAACTTGGGAAGCCCCTTCAGCCTGACCTGCCTCCTGAGAGGCCACATCCTGTAATATCAAAGTCTCCCCCTGGGACTCCAGAGAAGCCTCCGTCGGAACCACCGGTTCCACTGACGCCTCTAAAGAACCGGCGTCCGGAACGGACGACTCTTCTTGCCTGGGTTTAACTGCCTTGTCTTTGTGCTTCTTCGAAGAAGCGGCCGGAGAATCCGGCGGCATATTATAATTGCACCGCTTCCAAGACCAGCCTAGCACAATCTAACCTTCGCTAATAGTGCGCTTATTGAACCTAGCACAAAGCGACACCCAACAACGTCGTGCTCAGGCCCCAAACAAGGAATACACAAGGAATGATAATCCCTATGCGGTATCTGTTTCCCACAAGAAATACAGTTATTCACTTTTTCTGACATCCGGTAAAACACTGAGGCAAGAAAAACAAAATATTCTAGCGGGTACTTAGCCAACTTTGATTCGGTCTGAAACTCCGAACTCGAAAAATTTCAGAACGCCGAACGGCACTTGCAACGCTGCTTCTGCATCGGACCATGCGGCAAAAAAAGACTGAGGATATGACGTCGGTCATGCGCATTTGTACCCTGACGTCCTGATGTCAGTTTTATGCGCCTTGACCGACGTCAGCCTTATACTTTGGTATTCGGGCCGACCGAGGACAGCGGACTACCCATATGTAAGGACTGCAGCAATGTGAGATGAAGAACATCTAGACGGAGCCGGAGACCTCTTTTTTGATTTAGGCTTAGATTTTCCACTAGGGGAAGAAGATTCCAACGCTTCTTCAAAGGCAGGTTTGACAAGGCCCTTGAGAATCAATTTGTTATTTCTCTCTTGCAAGACTCTGGAACTAAACAAGTAACACACACTACATGATTCTTGCAAATGAATGGCGCCCAAACAATACACGCAGATGGCATGGCCATCCGTCAAAGACATCTTGTAAGAGCATTTGGCGCACTTCTTGAAACTAGAAGGTTTATGCTCCTTCTGATCCTTACCCGACATAGTAAACACAGCCAACACACAAACTCAAGAGAAGGGCTGGCAAGGAGAAAGGGACTCTAACTTAAACGCCCAAAACACGAGCAAAGGTAACAGAGACAGGAGAGGGCTAAGGCCCTCTAATTTAAACGGGCCTAACCCGCCAAACACAAGGATACCACAAAAACTAAAACTAGTCTAAATCGCAGTATAAAGCACTCACACACAAGATATACACAACGTAGCTATGAAAATAGCTTTTGGTCTGAAAGTTAAACGGAAGAAAACTGTGAAAATAGTTTAAATAGGGTACTTAGTCACAGCCAAGCTCGAGACCACATCCTAACTCAACGAGCGGCAAACGAGATCGGGGGGGTTTCGGTGTGGTGCATATTGGGATACCGGGTTAGTCCAGCCAATCAGAGACTTTGTGCTAGTAACTATCGGCCGAGTCTGAGCCGAGAATCGGCTATCAGCTCCGAGCCCGTCAGTAATGAATTTAGGCGAGATAGGACCACATTACATTGACAGTTTCTTGGGGAAGATGGTGGGTAGACCAGCTGAGGAGGTTTTCTAGTGGAGGGATGTTTTGGCCAGGTGGGAAGTAGCATCCAGTTATGTTGATGGTTTTGTTTTGGTTTATTTTGAGGTTGGTATGTATTATTTCTTCATTGTCTATTTGTGGAGCTGATGATTTTAAGATCTGGATGTTTAGATGCTGTTTAAATATTATAGCTACACCGCCTCCTTTCTTGTTTAGCCGGTCTACTCTTCGTATGCCATAACCTGTAGGGAGTATTTGCGCACTGGTAATGTGAGGTTTTAGCCAGGTTTTTGTCGGGAAGACTATATCTGGGGAGTACAAGTCTATGGTGGCATGGAGTTCATGGACTTTGTTGGATATACTTCTAATATTTAGGCTTAGTAGAAGGAAGTCATTTGGTTTTCTATTGGCTGTGATATGGGAGAAGTTGTGGTTTCTAGTCTGATTATGAGGACTGGAGTTGGAGATGGTAGGGCCAGGGTTGAGGTGGATATCTCCACTTAGGCCTAGTTTTGATATGCATGAGGTTATTAGTTTTCTCAGTTTTTGAACGTGTTTGTTTATAAGGGAAACTTTATGATTGTGCTCTTTGGGTAATAGGTATGGTGGGAGGGTTACTATGTTAAGTTGTAGGGATGCTTTATGTTTGAGTAATATAGTTGGTAGAATATGTAGGGGGTGCACAGGGATGGTTCTTGAGTTGGTGGGAGGGGAGTTGAGTGAGGGTGAGACATGAGTGGTAGTGTGAGTAGTATAGTTCAGTGGTAGTGGTTGAGTGGGGGAATGACAGAGCTTTGGTAGGATGTAAGATATGCAAGGAGAGTGCATGCAGTGAGCATAGGTAAGGTATGCTTGTACATGTTAGTTGAGGAGGTGTGATAGTAGTGGGAAGATGGAGGAGTTAGTGTTGGGTTAGCGCTGTAGTTGGCTACTGGAAAGATGGGAGGGGTTTGTGAGTGTAATGAAGGTGGGACCACTGGGGGCAGGAGGGAATAGGGGGCAGGGTGGGGAGCTGCGGGGTAGCGACCCTGTTAGTTGCTCTTATGAGGGGGCTGGAAACAATCAGGTAACAGAGATAACTGATGAATGAACATATGATAGTGACAAGGGTGGTTGTAGTTTTAAAAATGGTGCCTGCCACAGGTAATATTTATTAACTTTGGGAATGTCTTAAGGTAATAAACAGGGAAGGGGGAGGGGATAACAAGGGTGTGAGCAGGCAGTTCTTTGTACTGCTGCTAATGAGCCAAAGCAAAGACAAGTTAGTGTTTGAGAAACAATCACAATTGACCAAGGACTGCTCTGAAACTGTAAGTCATTTCTTAACCATTTTCAGGTGGAAAAACAGGATAACTTTGTATCAGTAGGCCACTGTGGTCTTGTCTCAGTTTAAATTAACAAACACACAGTATTTATTAGGTAATGGACACTATTTGCTAACAGAAGGGAATAAGAGTGAAAGTGGAAGATGAGTGTGTGTGTGTGTGTGTGTGTGTGTGTGTGTAGGTAGGGTGGGGGGTGGGGGCTGCTTACAAGCCAAAGCAGAGTGCTCTCCAGGGGAAAATGAATATTGGCTCAAACAGGTAGACACATACTCAAAGTTAACTTTAGTTGTTTGCAGACAGTTCAGACCCGGACTGTGCTTTTCTTATAAGAATGATAAAGGTGGTACCGCAGTTGAATACTTAAGAGTGGTGTTAGGTCTAGAAAAGAAGAGTACAGAGAGGAGTAAGCATTTTGAGATGGTAAAGATATATTATAAAGATTACAAAAAACAAACTGAGCAAACAGTTACTGTATGCAGGAAAATGTCTTGAACCAACTACTAATATATGCAGATACTGAGCCAATTGGAAAAAAATCTGTTAGAAGAAACCTCAAGACAGTTATGCAGTCACAGATAAAAATATAGCGAGCAGCACTCTGTCTAGGTTATCTAATGTGATTCTATCCACCAGTAACAGCACAATTATATAAAAATAATTAGACACCAGTATGAGCTGTCTACACACAACACAATTACATGAATAACATTCGTGAACAAGGTGCAGCTATGCAAATAGACTATACTATTATACGAAAAACAACTTGGTGCAGACAAAATGCTAGCATGGCATAGTAACTTTCAATAATAAAGCATAAATCATATTAGATGTCGAACACAATTCAACATAAACATATACAGTTGTAAAATGTCTAACACACTTCAACATAAATAGGCATTTACAGTTGTAAAACACTTACTGAAGAGACACTGAGCTCCTCATGGGGCCTGTAACAGAGTGGATTGTAGTTTTAAAAATGGTGCCTGCCATAGGTAATATTTATTAACTTTGGGATTGTCTTAAGGTAATAAACAGGGAAGGGGGAGGGGAGAACAAGGGTGTGAGCAGGCAGTTCTTTGTACTGCTGCTAATGAGCCAAAGCAAAGACAAGTTAGTGTTTGAGAAACAATCACAAATGACCAAGGACTGCTCTGAAACTGTAAGTCATTTCTTAACCATTTTCAGGTGGAAAAACAGGATAACCTTGTATCAGTAGGCCACTGTGGTCTCAGTTTAAATAGTATAATAATAGTATAATAATAATAATAATAATAATAATCATATAATAGTATATATATAACAAATAGTATTTAGTTAACAGTTACACATGTATCTACTACCCCTTTCTCCATGCTGGGCTACTGTTATCTGCACCATGATGTGTATGGATGCTTAGTGTATTCCTTGTACTGCTTTGTTTTACTAGACCTGTATAGTTGTTGTTATACTGATACTTTATACCCAACTGTATAAATTTCACTAGAAAACTACATCTACCTAGCACTTTAATGTACTAACCTCAAAGAATATTAGAAATACTAACGAGTGGATACTTAAAAGTGATTACAAATGTACTGTCATTGGTTGTTAATTGCTTAGAACGCGTGTCCGACCTACTGCTTACTTCACTTTTTTCTCTCCCTTTATGTACCCAGCACTCCAACCTGCCTGATCTGCACTAGGTCTTTGGTTTATTGGCCTGTCTAGGATTGCTGCCTCTTCCCCAAGCTAAGGAACATAGCCAAACCTTTCTCTGGGCATCATTTCCCTCAAGGATACAAGAAACACTCCAACCTGCCTGACCTGTACTAGGTCTTGGGTTTATGGCCCTGTCTAGGATTGCTGCCTCTTCCACAAGCTAAGAAACATAGCCAAACCTTTCTCTGGGCATCATTTCCCTCAAGGATACAAGAAAGTACGTTTTAAATCCACTGTTTGTTAATAATACACTTGTTATATAACCCCAGGTGTTTATTGTACACTCCCTAGCCAGGACAGCCAGCAGCCAAACCCTTCTATCCTCCCAACTCCCATAACTTCCCCTCTTACAGATTCTTCATACTACTCCTGTGTTACCCTCCCTTTCTCACTAGAGCTGCTAGCCCTGCGAGTAGCCTTGGTTGCATTACAACTTTTGCCCACTAGGTGGCACACTCTTCCCAGGTCTAGTCTCCTTGAATAACTATCTTCCAATCTTAAAATTTAAATCTTAGACATCCACTTTCTAATATATTAATCTATCTGGTTACCCACTTTACACCTCTTTTTTACTACACATTTCTCAACTGCACAGTCTACTATCTCCCCTTATACTTACCATAACAGTCAGCATTCCACCGACTGTTTTCTCAGACTTTAGTCCTTCTCTGGTTCTACCCGCTCCGTTCGCCCTGCAGGCTCACTCTGCTCCCCTACCCTGCCCCCAAATCTCACCCGCCCCCAGTACTCCTACATTTATACTACCCTAACCACACTCCCTAATTACTTGGCCATTCCCACAAATTACAGTCATCCTACCACAAATCATCCTTTCTCTACACCCAACCCCCACTCCTAAATCACCACAATTCAATCTCTTCTATCATCTCATCCATACTCTCTATCCTAACCACTACTTTACCCCACAATGTCTCCACTAACTCCCACCTTATCACCAAAACCAAGACCACATTATTACCTCATACCCCCACTTGTAATACTTTATCTTCACACCGCCTATGAATTCCACTACCTACCTAACTCTCAATATCCTACTTCAATTACCACCACTAGCATCCAACCCCCCCCACACCAATACTACCCCACCTCTTCTCCAACTGCACTACTCCAAAACTTCTCCATCCCATACGACCTACATATTTAAACCCTAGGACTAAAAACAATTACCAACACCTACTAAAG
This sequence comes from Protopterus annectens, assembly GCF_019279795.1. Lineage (NCBI taxonomy): Eukaryota > Metazoa > Chordata > Ceratodontiformes > Protopteridae > Protopterus > Protopterus annectens. The sequence goes on from NC_056726.1 coordinate 1,947,224,243, forward strand.
TTCACCAAACTCATAAGGAGTATATTACCTAACCTCATAGCCGACGGCGACATCCACCCTAACCCAGGCCCAAACTCACCTGCTACCACTAACCCTATAAATAGTACTTCTACTAACCTAAGAAGCTCATATGACACCCGAAATTCATTTCTAGTCTGTCATCTTAATATCAGAAGTATAAATAATAAAATCCACTATCTGCATGCCCTCCTGGACATGCACTCCCCTGATCTATTATGCCTTACAGAAACCTGGCTCAAACCCATTATCCCTGATAACGAAATTATACCCCCCAATTACAATATAATAAGACTTGACCGCAAAGGTAGAAAAGGAGGCGGAGTAGCCATCCTATATAAATCCACTCTTGAGGTATCCACAATTAGCACCCCACAAGACCTAACTACCAACTCCGAAACGATCATCTCAAAAGTCCAACTTAAACGCAAATCTATAAACATAGTATGTAGCTATATTCCCTTAGGCAACAACATAGACACCTTAGATTGCACCCTCCAATGGTTATCCATTAACCACCCCCAAGAAACAATTATTTTCAGGGACTTCAACATCGACTGGACAACATGTTCATCAAACTTTCCCACCACCCATATCAACTTACATGGTTTCTCCCAGATTACTATTACCCCAACCAGAATCAATAAGCCCAACAAAAAGGTAAGTATCCTAGATTGGATCTTAATAACAAACCTCAGTTATACAAATCAGGCACCCTATTTGAGGGCATGAGCGACCACCTCCTAACCTATATAATCAGAAAAAGGGATGACATGTCTCACCAAACCACATTTAAAACCCTTAGTTATACAAAGAACTTTAACCTAACTAGTTTCCAGGCCGATCTTAACTCATGCAAATGGGCCAATCTTAAATTACTTTCCCTTGACGAAGCAGTCTCAGAATTCAATGCTAGATTCTCCTTGCCATCTTAGAAAGTCCTGCTCCCACACGAACAATCAGAACTAAAAAAGAAAAACCAAGCTCCATGGCTAACCAATAGTACTAGACAAAAACTTAATGCCAGAAACAGAGCATGGGCCTCCTGGAGAGCCACCAAATCCCCACAAGCCCACATTAAATTCAAACAAATGAGAAATGAAGCAAAAAGGTCTACTGTGTTAGACAAACAAAACTACCATTTCAATTTACAGCAAAAGCACCAAAATCAGCCTCAAAAATTCTGGTCAGTTCTGAATAAACTGCTCCACCCAGGTAAATCCTCAGCCCCCACCCCCTCAGCTACTCTACAACTACCTCCTAAATGTGTTGCAAAGACCTTTAATACTTTCTACACATAAACAGTCCAGTCCCTAGCTAATAATCTATCTCCCACCCTCTTCTACAACAATCACACCCACTCAGGTAAATATCCCTCCCTTTAAATTTGATCCTATTCCCACAGACTATATTAAATCCCTACTTAAGAAACTAAAGCCTACCACCCTGGCAGGTGACCTACTCCCTGCAGAGCTTCTACAAAAGGCCGCTAATGAAATAGCATACCCTATCTCCACCTTAATCAATCGTACTATCCACAAATCCTGCATCCCCTCCATCTGGAAAATCTCTCATATTATTCCACTTCATAAAGGGGGAAACTCTAATGAACTCTCTAACTACAGATCTATAGCCATCCTATCTCCCTTAGCCAAAATAATGGAGAAATGCATACAGAAGCAACTTCTAACTCACCTTACTCAGAATTCTCTTCTAGCCCCAACCCAGCACGGATTTAGACCTCCTCATAGTACAACTACTGCCCTTCTCTCCTTTTCTCACACAATAAATCACAACTGTAATCAGAATAAGCTCTCCTCTGCCCTCTTTCTCGAGCTATCAAAAACATTCAATATGGTGAATCACCACCTACTCCTAGACTCTCTAAAATCACTGTCCTTAGACAACCCAGTAATCAAATGGTTCCACTCTTAAGGTATGTGGAAAGACAATCTATCCCCCTTCTACCTGTCACCCTTGGAGTACCCCAAAGTTATATACTGGGGCCCCTCCTTTTCTCTATATTCATTAATGACCTACCCAAAGTTATCGCAGATGCAACTTGTATACAGTATGCAGGTGACTCTACAATTATCTGCTCTGCCTCCACTCCCACAGAATTACAATCTCTATCCCAAATCACCTTCAGCAAAGTAGAGAACTGGCTCAATAATCCTCTCCTACTGAACCCCCCCCAAAAAAAAAAAACTTCTACTTTTCTCCCTTATCCATAAGCTAACATTACCAATAATTACAATCTCATCTAACAATGGCACCATAATCGCTCCTGAACATTGCACTAAACTTCTTGGAATAATCATTGATAATAATCTGAAGTATGATGCCCAGATAGACAAAACCATAAAAACAGTTAAAAAAATAGGCTCCTTGTGTAGGATTAAGCAATTCTTAACCCCATCTGCCAGAACTGCCATAGCTCGGACACATCTGCTGTCAACCCTTCTCTACACCTCACCCATCCTCACAAATCTAACCAAATCAAACCTTAACAAAATCACTAGCTGTTATAACAATATAGACATATTTGCCATAGGCTCAGCCTACAGAACCCACCACTGTCAAAATCTTCACAAATTGCTGGCTATAACTACCCAATCAGCTCCATTATAACCAACTCATAGTTATTCATAAAATCCTCTACCAACCTACCAGTACTCCCATTCTGACTAATATTATTACCCCCTACAGCAACCTAGCAACCCTCCGCTCAACCAACAGAATGCTAGTACAATCTACCAAAGCCATCAACTCATCTGGAGAAAGCACAGTTGTGTACACTTACCATAAATGTAGATGTTAAAGTATATTCACTGTTGTAGTCATCACATTTGGGTTAACTGCTTGCAGTAGCCTTCAGTCGGCCTGATTATCAAAATCTTGGGTCCTGCGTCGGTTGCTGTCTCATCTTCCGTGACGTCAGGTAGTCAGGGGTATAAAGCATGCAGCCGACGCAAAAAAAGCAAATACACCAAAAAGCTTTTAAGTATAGTAAAGGAGAATAGAGGTACAGCCAAAAGAAGTCAGGGGGCTGGAGGGATGGTAACCAAGACTGCAACAGTGAATACACTCGAACATCTACATTTATGGTAAGTGTACACAACTGTACTATGTTCTTCATGTTTCACTGTTGCAGTCATCACATATGGGTAGATTCCTAAAGCTAAGGATGGGAGGAGGAATTTAGATAGCATTAGGACCAGCTATAAGGCCCTGCAAGAATGCAGTGGCAAAGCCAGCTCTGGATTTAGAGAAAATTGGCGAAAGGTAATGCTTGGGGAAAGTATGTACAGAACGCCATGTAGCAGCTTCTATGATGTCTCTGGTAGAGACAACTCTGGAAAAGGCTGTAGAGGTAGATATCGCCCTGGTTGAATGGAGTCTAATCCCCTGTGGGATAGGTTTTCCATGGTGCTTATACCACAAATTAATTCAATGGCCTATCCATTTGGAGATAGTTTGCTTTGAAATAGCCTTCCCCTCTGCCCCTGCAGCAAATGCCACCAGCAGTTGTTCAGATTTCCTTAGAGGTTTAGTCCTGTCCAAGAAGAATCTAAGTTGTCTGTGCACGTCTAAGGAGTGCATTATCCATTCCCCTTTTTCTGTGGATTAGGAAAGAAGGTTGGCAAATGAATGGACTGCTTAAAGGCCACATTGGATATCACCTTTGGCATGAAAGAGGGATTGGTCCTGAGGGACATTCTGTCCGCATGAAAGATGATGAAAGGCTCCACTGCCATAAGGGCCTGTAATTCAGATACACTTCTTCCTGAAGTGATTGCTAAAAGGAAAGCTGTTTTCCAAGAAAGGAATTTTAACTCTGCAGTTGCAGCTGACTCAAAAGTAGAAAGGGTGAATTTCTCCAATACAAAATTAAGGTCCCAGGCTGGAGTTGGGGCTCTCCTGGGTGATTTTAATTTTTTTTGGCCCCTCTGAAGAACTGCTTGAACAGCGGATGAGAGAAGAGGAAAGGTTCTGTGTTATAATGAGCTGAAATGGCTGAGGCGTGAATTTTTATTGAGGAAAAAGACAGGACCTTGTGAAGCATCTCAGTTAAGTATTGCAAAATCTGAGGTAAATTGGGCACTGCTGTGCTCATCCCTTAAGATTGATTCCGGGCACGGAATCTTTTCCTTTTTTCAGCATAAGATTTTTTAGCACTACGCCTCCTTGCCTCTAAAATGACATTCATCACTGGTTTACTGAGGGAAGGTAAAGGAGAGCTTAGGTAATTAGCCAGGCTGCTAGGTTCAGTGTTTGAAGCGGAGGGTGAAGAATCTGGTTCTTCTGAGACAGCAGGGTAGGAGTTTGAGGCAGGTGTCATGGAGTCAACAGTGACGCACTGCGCAGGAGGGGGTACCAGTGTTGGCGTGGCCAGTCTGGTGCAATCAAAACCTTCCTTAGTTTGTCTTGTTTGATCTTTAGTACTTTGGAGAGCAGAGGCAGAGGAGGAAAGGCATAAACTGATAGGTTTTTCCAGCTGAAGGACAGAGCATCCACTTTCCAAGACTGTCTGTGGGGAGTCCTTGTGCAAAATGTTTCCAATTGATAGTTCTGGGGGGAGGCAAACAGGTCTATATCTGGGCTCCCCCATTTGCTTGTCAACATGTTGAAAATCCTTGGTTACAGTTTCCACTCATGTGGGTCCATGAGGTTTCCGCTTAGTCTGTCTGCCAGTGTATTTAGTTTTCCTAGCAGGAATTGAGCTTGTAGATTCACTTGGTAGCTCAAGGTTGTGTTCCACAATGCCATGGCTAGTCTGCAGAGGGGGTAAGAATGTGTACCCCCCTGCTTGTTTATGTACCACATAACAGTGGTGTTGTCCGTCTTTACCATTAATTGTCCTGGAAAAATGTGGTCCTTGAAGGCTGTCAGAGCATTCTGTACAGTTAACATTTCTTTATGATTGATGTGAAGGTGCATTTGAATTGGGTTCCATTTGCCCTGAATGCACTTCCCTGCCAGGTGCGCCCCCCCCCATGCATAGTCTGATGCGTCTGTTAGGGTTTGGGTGGCAGGGGGTGGTGTGAATGGTAGTCCCTTGTTTTGGTGGCATGTCTCTGCCCACCAAAGGAACTATAGGCGTAGGCAAGGCATGATAGGAATCATTGCTTCTGGATCCTGAGAATGTTGACACATAGGCTTTTTAGATACCATTGTAGTTTCCTCATATGCAGTCTTGCATATGGAATTAGAAGAATGCAGGAGGCCATGAACCCCAAGGCTTGTAGTATTTGTCTTGCAGATAGCAGGGTTTTTGTGGCCACTTGTTTGAAGTAGGCTGCCAAGTGAATTTGTTTCTTTGGCGTGAGGACAGTCATCTGGGAAGTTGTATTCAAGCTTGCTCCCAGGAATATAATTTGTTGACGGGGTACCAGGTGTGATTTCTTTTCGTTTATGGTGTACCCCACACAAGTTAGGACCCTTTGGATAAAAGCCAGATGATTCAAAGTTATGTCCTGGTTTTCTGCCTGAATTAGACAATCGTCCAAGTATGGGTATATTTGAATATTTCTTTGCCTGTAAAATGCAATGACTGGAGCTAGGCACTTTGTGACTACCCTGGGCGCAGTAGACAAGCCAAAGGGCAGTGCAGAAAACTGATAGTGCGTGTAGCCTGCTTTGAAGCGCAGGTATCTTCTGCAAGATTCCCTGATTGGGATGTGCAGATATGCTTCCTTTAAAACTAGTGTTGCAAACCAGGCATTTTGCTTAGCATAGGAAGCAATTGGTGAAGAGTCAGCATCTTTAATTTTGGAATCACCAAAAAGGCATTTAGAGTAGACAGGTCCAGGATAGGACGCCATGAATTGTCTTATCTGGGTACCAGGAAAAATCTTGAGTAGAAACCTTGTCTCTTTTCCTCATCTGGTACCAACTGAATAGTCCCTATGCTTAAGAGAGAAAGTACTTGCTTTTGGGCCACTGCCCACTGATTTGGAGGTAGATTCGGCCAACCGCTTGGAGTTGGTAATGTGTGGAAGTGAAATCTGTATCCTTGGGAAACTATTTAAAACCCAATTGTCCTGGGTAATGAGTCCTCAGTTCTTTGCATGAAGTGCAATCTTTCCCCCCAAGGGGGCAGTCAGTTGAGAAGTGCTTGGAAGTTTTAAAAAGAAGTAATTGAGACAGTATACCATGGGGGGGGGGGGGGTTATTACTCCCAGATTTGGAAGTGGAGGCCCCCCCCACTGCTTAGTCCTGTGCGACCCCTGGGACTGAAGCCTAGGTGCTCTGCTGGATCTGGGTTTGGACTGAAGGTCTGGAAGAGGCAGGAAAGGACCAATTCTTAGAAGGCCAATGCCTACTAAATCTTGGAGGTTGTACTAGTAAAAAATCTTTAACAGTTTGCATAGATTTAGCTTTTTCCACCACCTTTTTAAGAACTTCTTCTGTCTTGTTGCCAAACAGGTGGTCCTGATTTAAGGGAACATCCAGTAATGTCGTTTTAACATGATTTGGCAAGGATTGCTCCTTAAGCCAAGCATGCCTTCTAAATACAGCCCCAGTTACCACAGACCTGCAAGATGCCTCTAGTGAATCAAAACCACATTGCAATGTACGTTTACCAACTTGTTCAACAGAATGCATTAAATCCTGTAAATCCTTATTTTCAGCACAATCAGGAATCAACATCATTTTCTGTTTAAGCAATCCAGTAATATGCTGCTGATACTTTAACATATGAAACTGGTAATTCAAGGCCCTAATGGCCAAAGCTGCAGAAGTGTATACCTTCTTAACCCATCTATCCAGCACCCTGGAGTCCCTATCAGAGGGGGTAGGATTTTTGGCAGTAGTAGCTTTAATGCCTTGGGTACCTGTGAAACGGTTTCAGGATCCACTGTATGATTTTTGAAAAGGAATTTGAGAGAGTTAGGAACCCTGTAATATCTATCAGGTTTTCTGGAAGCAGGAGGTAAAGAGTCAGGGGCCATGCCAAATTTCGAAAAGGCATCATCAACAATATCCAGTACAGGAGGTATAGCTAAAGGCCTGTGCTGGGGCAGGAGTATGAAATCTCTAAGCCTCTTTTTAGAATCAGAGAAATCCTGACTTTCCCAATGAAAATGCTCACTGAGAGTATGCAAGGTTTCACCGAAAGAGAAATCATCTGGGGGGTGGGGGTGGGTGGGGCAGAGGGAATAGAGTCCTCAGCATCAGAATCCTCACAGGTAGATCAGGGTAAAACCTGGTCATCAGAGGAAACAGAAATTTAAGAATCCTGGTTAGAAGTATCATAAGCAAACTCAGTCCTAGGTCTCTTAGGGGGGAAGGTTGGCTTCCCCTGATTAAAGTAATAAGGTATTCAGCCATTCTTATCATTTGTTTTTTAGGCATAGAGGCCTGACCATGCGGTCTGGGCATCAGTTTTCTAGGCATGGTTCAAGTTTTTGGCCTTGAAGAAGATGGCATTGGTTTAATATGCAAGTCAGTAGGCCTGAATACACCCTCAGAAGCCGGTGCTTGCACAGTGGCTCCGGACCCATCCAAGGTAGAGACATCCGCAGGTTCCACAGTTGAAGCATCTCACGGCATACTGGACTCCGAATGGGTCTCAGTAGAGGCCTGCGAATCTGATGTAGCGGGTATCAGGGGCTGCGAAAGCGCCTCACTGAGTACCGGCGAACTGGGCGGCCTATCTCTGTCTTTATCTTTGTGTTTTCCCGGAATGTCGGTAGTCGGATGGCTTACCAAAGACATATCAGGATAATTGAACCGAGCACCAAAATATTTAGAAGCGCAAATATACCGACGACGGATAGTTCGTGGTTTAAATAAGGCAGAAAACCGACAGCGAGGTACGTTGTGGTCAGGGCCTAGGCAAAGAATACAGCACGAATTATAATCTTTATGAGGTATTTGCTTTCCACAAGAAATGCAATTATTTACTTTTACTGACATCGGTTTAGAGCAAGAAAAAGTTTCCCCAACGGGGTACTTAGCTTTTAGTTGAAGACTTCCGTTCTGAAACACGAAAACGAAAATTTCAGGAGTTGGACAAATGGCACTTGCAAACTGCTTCTGCTTTGAGCACAGCACGGCAAGAAAGACTGATGTTGGCTGCATGTTTTACACCCCTGATGAATTGACGTCACGGAAGAAGAGGCAGCAACCGACGTAGGACCCAAGACTTTGTTAATCAGGCCGACTGAGGGCTACTGCAAGCAGATAACCCAAATGTAATGACTGCAACAGTGAAACATGAAGAACATCTGAAAGTGCATGTAGCCTGCTTTTAAGCGTAGGTATTTCCTGCAAGATTCCCTTATTGGGATGTGCAGGTAGGCTTCCTTTAAATCTAGTGTTGCCAACCAGGCATCCTTGCCTAGCATAGGATGCAGCTGATGAAGAGTTAGCATCTTGGATTTTGGGATCACCAAAAATGTGTTTAGGATAAACAGGTCCAGGATAGTACGCCAGGAGTTGTCTTTTCTGGACACCAGGAAAAGTCTTGAGGAGAAACCTTGTCCCCTTTCCTCTTCTGGAACAGGTTGAATAGCCCTCATGCTTAAGAGAGAGAGTACTTGTTTTTGAGCCTCTGCCCACTGATTTGGGAGTAGATCTGGCCAACCGTTTGGGTTGGTAAAGAGTGAAAGTGGAATCTGTACCCCTGGGAAACTATATTTAAAAAACATTTGTCCCAGGAAATGAGTTCCCAATTTTTTGCCTGCCGGGCAATCTTTCCTCCTAAAGGAACAGTCAGTTGTGCAGGGCTTGGAAGAATTAAAGTTAAGTCATTGAGGCAGTTTACCATAGGGGAGTCTTACCACTCCCTGCTTAGTCCTGTGAGTACCTTGGGACTGTAGCCTGGGAGTTCTACTGGTTCTGGGGTTTGGACTGAGAAGGACTGGAAGAGGCAGGAAAGGATCAATTTTTAGAGGGCCAATGCCTACTAAATCTGGGAGGCTGTACTTGCAGGAAATCTTTAACAATTTGCATAGATTTAGCTTTTCCTCCATCTTTTTAAGTAGTACTTCTGCTTTGTTGCCGAACAGGCGGTCTTAGTTTAAGGGAGCATCCAGCAATTTAGCTTTAACATGATTTGGCAAAGATTGCTCCTTAAGCCAAGCATGCCTTCTAGTGACAGCAGCCCTGCAACATGCCTCTAATGAATCAAAACCACATTGCAAAGTATGTTTTCCAACTTGTTCAGCAGAATGCATCAAATCCTGTAAATCTTTATTTTCAGCACACTCGGGAATCAACATCATTTTCTGTTTAAGCAATCCAATAATATGCTGCTGATACTTTGACACATGAAACTGGCAGTTTAAGGCCCAAATTGCCAAGGTTGCAGAAGTGTATACCTTCTTACCCCATCTATCCAGCGCCCTGGAATCTCTATCAGAGGGGGTAAGATTTTTGGCAGTAGTAGCCTTAATGCCCTTGGGACCCTGTGAAATGGTCTCAGGATCAGCAGCAGGATTTTTAAAGAGGAGCTTGTGAGAGTCAGGAACCCTGTAATATCTATCAGGTTTTCTGGGAGCAGGAGGTAAAGAGTCAGGGGCCAAGCTAGATTCTGAAAAGGCATCATCAACAATGTCCAGTACAGGGGGATAGCTAAAGGCCTGTGTTGGGGCAGGAGTAAGAAATCCCTAAGCCTCTTTTTAGAGTCAGAGTAATCCTGGCTTTCCCAGTGGAAATGCTCCCTAAGAGTATGCAAGGTTTAACCAAAAGAGAAATCCTCTGGAGGGGAAGCAGAGGGAATAGAGTCCTCTGCATCAGAATCCTCATAGGTAGATAAAGGTAAATCTTGGTCATCAGAGGAAACAGAAATTTGAGAGTCCTGATCAGAAGAATCATAAGCAAACTCAGTCCTAGGTCTTTTAGAGGGGGAAGGGTGGCTTCCCCTGATTAAAGTAATAAGGTCTTCAACCATTCTTATCATTTGTTTTTTAGGCATAGAGGCCTGACCATGCGGTCTGAGCGCCGGTTGTCTAGGCATGGATCAAGTTTTAGGCCTTGGAGAAGAAGATGGCGTCGGTTTAATATGCAAGTCAGCAGGCCGGAATACACCCTCAGAAGCCGGTGCCTGCACAGCGGCTCCGGACCATCCAAGGTAGAGACATCCGCAGGTTCCACAGTTGAAGCATCTCGCAGCATACTGGACTCCAAATGGGTCTCAGTAGAGGCCTGCGAATCAGAATTGGCGGGTATCAGGGGCTGCGCAAAAGCACCTCACTGAGTACCGGCAAACTGGCGACTAGCTTAGGAGAAACGTCGGTCGGCAGCTTTAGACCTATGCAGTCTGTCTCTGTCTTTATCTTTGCGTTTTTTCAGAATGTCGGTAGTCGGCTGGCTTAGCAAAGCCATATCTGGACAATTGAATCGAGTACCAGAATATTTAGAAGCGTAAATAAACCAACAACGAATAGTTTGTTCTTTAAATAAGGCACAAAACCGACAGCGAGGTACGTCGTTGTCAGGGCCTAAGCAAGGAAAGCAGTAAGAATGAAAATCTTTATAAGGTATTCGCTTTCCACAAAAAATACAATTATTAACTTTTACTGACATCAGTTTAGAGCAAGAAAAAGTTTCCCTAATGGGGTACTTAGCTTAGTTGAAGACTTTGGTTCTGAAACTCGAAAATGAAAATTTCAGGAGTCGGCCGACTGGCACTAGCGAACTGCTTCCGCTTCGGGCACCGCACGGCAAGAAAGACTGATGTAATGGCATCGGCTACATGCTTTATACCCTTAAATACCTGACATCATGGAAGATGAGACATCAACCGACATAGGACCCAAGACTTTGTTAATCAGGCCGATTGAGGGCTACTGCAAGCAGATAACCCAAATGTGATGACTGTAACAGTGAAACACGAAGAACATCCAGGACTGCAACAGTGAATACACTCGAACATCTACATTTATAGTAAGTGTAAACAACTGTACTATGTTCTTCGTGTTTCACTGTTGCATTCATCGCATTTGGGTTGATTCCCAAAGCTAAGGAAGGGAGGATGAAGTCAGAGAGCATTAGGGCCAGCTATTAAGCCTTGCAAGACTGCAGTGGCAACACCAGCTCTGGATTTAGAAAAAATAGGCATATGGCAATGCTTGGTGAAGGTATGCACAGAGCTCCAGGTATCAGCTTCTAAGATATCCCTGGTAGGGACTCCTCAGAAAGGCTGCAGAGGTAGATGCAGCCCTGGTGGAATGTGATCTTATCCCCTTGTGGGGTAGGTTTCCATGGTGCTTGTAGCAGAAATTAATGCAATGGGCTATCCATTTGGAAATAATTTGCTTTGAAATGGCCTTCCCCTCTAACCCTGCAGCAAAGCCAACTAGCAGCTGTTCAGATTTTCTGAGAGGCTTAGTCCTGTCCAAATAAAATCGAAGTTGTCTGTGCACGTCCAGAGAGTGCAGTATTCGTTTCCCTTTGTTTTTTTGGATTAGGGAAAAAAAGTAGGCAAATTAATGGACTGATTTAGGGCCACACTAGACACCACCTTGGGCATAAAGGAAGGATTGGTCCTGAGAGAAACCGTGTCTGCATGGAAGATAATGAAGGGTTCCACTGCCAAGAGGGCCTGTAATTCAGACACTCTTCTTGCTGAAGTGATGGCTAGAAGGAAAGCTGTTTTCCAAGAAAGGAATTTCAACTCTGCTGTTGCAGCTGGCTCAAAGGGGGGGGGGGGGGGTGAGCATTTTCAATACAAAGTTAAGGTCCCAGGCTGGAGTTGGGGCTCTCCTGGGGGGGTCTTAAATTTTTGGCCCCTCTAAGGAATTGTTTTAACAGGGGTTGAGAGAAGAGGGGTGGCTCAGTATGATAATGTGCTGAAATGGCAGAGGCATGAATTTAATTGAAGAGAAGGATAGGCCCTTGTGGACGATTTATGTTAAGTACTGAAGAATATGAGGTAATCTGGGCACCGTTGTGCTCATCCCCCGTGTCTGGCTCCAGGAACAGTATCTTTTCCACTTTTCAGCATAGGATTTTCTAGTACTAGGCCTCCTTGCCTCCAGAATGACATCTAGCACCTGCTTACTGAGGGATGCTATTGGAGAGCTCAAGGAATTAGCCAGGCTGCAAGGTTCAAGGTCTGAAGCTGAGGGTGCAGAATCTAGCCCTCCTGCTGGGACAGCAGGGAAGGGGTCTGAGGCAGGTGCCTTGGTTCCAGCAGTGTCATACTGGGCAAGAGGGGGTACCAGTGCTGGCGTGGCCAGTCTAGTGCAATCAGTATTGTCCTTGGCTTGTCCTGTTTGATCTTTAGAAGAACCTTCGAGAGGAGAGGCAGAGGGGAAAAGGCATAAACTGAGAGACTTTCCCAGGTAAATGACAGGGCATCTACTTTCGAAGCTTGACTGGGGCAGAATTTGTCCAATTGGTAATTTTGAGGGGAGGCAAACAGGTCTACCTCTGGAGTCCCCCATTTGTTCCTCAAGAGGTTGAATATTTCTGCTTCTAGTTTCCATTCGTGTGGATCCATGAGATTTCTGCTCAAGTCGTCTGCCAGTGAATTTAGCTTGCCTGGTAGGAATTGAGCTTGTAGGTGCACTTGGTAGCTCAAGGCTGTGTTCCACAGAGCCATGGGTAGTCTGCAGAGAGGGTCCGAGTGGGTTCCCCCATGCTTGTTTATGTACCACATAACTGTGGTGTTGTCCGTCTTTACCAATAGTTGTCCTGGAAGAATGCGGTCTTTGAAGGCTGTCAAGGAATTCTGCACAGCTAACATTTTGTTTTGATTGATATGCAGGTGCATCTGTCTCGTTTCCATTTGACCTGAATGCACTGCCCTGCCAAGTGAGCCCCCCATGCATAGTCTGATGTGTCTGTTGTTAGGGTTTGGGCAGCAGGGGGTAGAGTGAAAGGGAGCCCCTTGTTGTGGTAGCAGGCCTCTGCCCACCATAGGAACTCAGTCTTATACAAGTAATGATAGGAATCACTGATTCCAGGTCCTGAGAATGTTGACACCATAGGCTTTTTAGATACCATTGTAGTTTCCTCATATGCAGTCTTACATATGGAATTAGTAGAATGCAAGAGGCCATGAACCCCAGGGCTTGCAGAATTTTCCTTGCAGATAGCTGGGGTTTTGTGGCCAATAGTTTGAAGTAGGTTGTCAAATAAACTTGTTTCTCCGGAGTGAGGAAAGCCATCTGGGAAGTTGTGTTCAAGCTTGCTCCCAGAAAGTTGTGTTCAAGCTTGCTCCCAGGAATACAATCTGTTGGCAGGGTACTAGGTGAGATTTCTTTTAGTTTACAGTGTACCCCAGTGAGGTGAGAAGTTTCTTTACGAATTCCATATGTTGTAATAGCAAGTCCTGGCTTTCTTCCTGAATCAGACAACTGTCCAAGTATGGGTATATCTGAATATTTCTTTGCCTGCAAAATGCAATGGCCGGAGCTAGACACTTTGTGAATACCCTGGGCGCAGTAGATAAGCCAAAGGGAAGTGCAGAGAACTGATAGTGCATGGAGCCTGCCCTAAAGCGTAGGTATTTTCCGCAAGATTCCCTTATTGGAATGTGCAGGTAAGCTTCATTTAAGTCTAAGGTTCCCAGCCAGGCATCTTCTCTCCCCTGACTGTCTTTCTTATGCCATAACTCTTGTTTTTTCTCTAACTTTATACTGCAGTTCCTGTTCATATTATACTACCTTACCTCAAATTTCTTAATAAACTGGCTACAATTTCTCTAAATATTAAATCATTGTCATATAAGTTGCATCTATTCTTAACCAATGTTTTCACATTATGTTGTGTTTGGTATAATTATTTAAAGTACAGATGTTTTCATACCACTTTGGAAGCCTGCAAAAATATTTTTCTTAAAAAGGTTTTGTAATACTTTGGAACTTTTCTCCATGGACCTCCACTGAAAATGGGCACCTACCCAGACAGGCTTTCCTGGTAATCAAGTGTCAATAAATAAATAAATATACAGATAAAAATGCAAAGCACAGAACTGAAAGTGTGATGAACCAGTAGAAAAACAAAGAAATGTTCTGTAGGCAGGGTGAATAGGAATGTGCAGATAGGTATCCTTTTGATCCAAAGACACCAGGAAGGCTTAAAGAAAGATGAACGGGAGCAGAGTTTGCATGGCCAACATCTTGAAAGATGGAATAAGGAGAAAGGTGCTGCAGGTGGAGAGATCCAGAACTGGTCTCCAGTCGTGTTCCCTTCTTGGGATGAGGAATAAAGTGGAATAGAACCCATTTCCTACATATTCTGGGGGCACCGACTATTTTGTCAAGGCTTGAATGATGGGATAAAACAATTGAATCTGATTTTGTGAAGGTGGAGGGACATCAATGAAAGGAGGAATTTCTTTCCAATTTATAGTACTGCTGCTGAACTTCAGAAATCTGTTTAGATTCCCATTTAAAATGCTTTATCATATTAACAGAATGTTCCACAAAGGAAGCTTCTTCAACAGGGGGAATCAGGAGAAAGGGAATCTTTATCATCTGAGGCCACCTGACCTGGTGAGTGGATTTAGGATTAATAGGCTAATACTCACCTGAATCTGAGTCATCCTTGTCATCTTCAGAAGAAGTGCCTAATTGTCTCTTTTGTGGAGTGGAAGGAGAAACAGAAGTAGCAGCTGGCCCAGCAAAGGCTGGTGGCCTGAGTGCCATAATGGCCTTAAAAAAGCCCTGAGAAGCATCCAATTTCTTTGAAAGTCTGAAGGAATGTTTTTAATTTCTTTTTTCTCGATGCAACGTCCACTTTGACCAACCATGGAGGCTTCAACCCCAGATGAACCTTGATGAGCGATCCGAGAATTTCCTCTCTAACAAAGATCTGCATTCTTAGGGTCTTTGGAACAAAAGACTGACAGACTGTACAATTTTTTTAGCCATACTCTGCACCTAAGCAAAAAAGGCACTTTAAGTGGAGATCTTTGTACGGAATCTGTCTACCACAATCACACTTTCTCCTCACAGCTGATATCTAACACAGCAGCAAATAAACATAACTGAGAAAAATAAAGGAAGTGCCCCCAAAGGGGCACTTATCTGAACCAGGGAAGTCGAACAGTAGCAAAGATCAATTGTAGAATAGACAAGACAGGTGTGAGACATGCATTCAGACTGGTGGTGACAGTCTG
Source organism: Protopterus annectens (assembly GCF_019279795.1). Classification (NCBI taxonomy): domain Eukaryota; kingdom Metazoa; phylum Chordata; order Ceratodontiformes; family Protopteridae; genus Protopterus; species Protopterus annectens. The sequence continues at coordinate 1,947,239,340 of NC_056726.1, forward strand.
TGGATTTATGCTCATATATACACCCGTGGGCTTAGGTTTTACAACGTATTGCTCTCTGGAATGTTTTAGCTTTGGTACCATGGCTGGAGATCCAGGTTATTTGGTGAGATAACCAAACAGTCTAAATTACTGCAGCAGTGATCTAAAGAAGGACATAATTTGTTCAAAAAATGAAGGGAACATGTATATTTGGTTTACTGGGCATGAGGTAATACCCTAGGAAGGGCTACTATTGCCAAGTGCACCCCTGCTGCATGGCTTTCAGAGCCTAATTGCCTGAAATAATCTGGTGCCACAAAGAAAGATGCAGACTAAGCGAAAGGAAGGAATTGCTAGGATGAGTAAAGGAGGGGAGTCTGATAATGCAAACAGTCATTCTGACTTTCTGGACTGTCCTTGATTTTGAGAGGCTTTCCTTTCTTTTTGGAGCCTCCTTGCTGTTGCTTTTTAAAACTCTGTTTGGTGTCACCTTGTTGCTTGAACCGCTTTCCACAAAAGGAGTTGAGTACAAAAGAGAAATTTTATTTGCCTTAAAAAGGAGGGTTGGAAGATTTGGATCACCCCTTGAATCAATCTTCCCCTCTCACCAGATCACTTATTCATAGGTTCATAGAAGGTTACTAGGCTAAAGGCCCTAGAGCCCTTACAAGCCTAGCCCTATTTAACCCGAAATGCCTCAATTGTCAGTGGTTAGGTGAGTGAAGGTTACAGAGCTAAGGGTCTATGGTAGTTAATAACAACTTCCTCTGTCCAGAAGGGACATAGGCCCCATCCCAGGAGTGAATTTGTGGTAATCCATCCATTGATCCAGGTTGCGTTTGAACAGAGTCAGGGAAAAGCTATGTTTCATGTTAACTGGAAGCTTGTTCCAGAGAAATGGCTGTCTCTGGATGATCATCTATATCTCCAGCATGACCTGTTCATGTCAGTGGCTAGGTTACGGTCCCAGGAACAATTGACCCTCATGCAGTTTGAGTTATGAATGTGTAGCATTTCCATCACGGCTGGGTCAGAGATTGCCCTGTAAGCCAGGCAGAGGTTACCCCTTAGCAACCTGTAGGAGCTAGAACACAGTGACAGGGCTTTCAGTCTTGCTGCATAAGACTTGTTTTGTGTACCCTGCAATTTATTGGTGAGAAACCTCTGTGGTCTTTTCAATTGTTGCAGATGTCTGGTGAGATGCATGCAAAAGGGAGCACTGTACTTAAATAATGTTCTGATGACAGATGCGTATAATGGAATTCTAACATCCTTGGATCTAGCTTTTACTTTTAAGATGTGCCACATAGAAGGATTTCCTTACTACTGTGGATACGTGGTGGTCAACGTTCTGGTTGCTATCAACCTAAGTACCCAGATCACATACCACTGGGTCTACACTTAGGGGATGCTATCTATAATGTAATTAGCAGGGATGTCAGAATTCCCAAAGGGAATAATAATGCATTTTTTGCATTTAGCTTTAATCTGTGGCTTTGGCACTTATCATTTGCCTCTGTTAACCCTGTCTGCAGTACATTAACATCATGGGGGCACTCAATGATTGCTCCCAATTTGCAATTGTCAGTGAACTTTGTTCAGCCACAGGCCATACAAGTTTTCCTGGACTTCTGAGAAATAAATTCCGAATAGTAAGGGGCCCAGCACAGAACCCTGTGGTATGCCACTGATGACTGGTCTTTTGCTACAGGTGAAGTAACTCACTTTGACGGTATGTGTCCTGTTAGTGAGCCAGACGGCTACCCATTTGGTACTGTAGGGGTTAATTTCCAATTGGGAGAGTTTCTCTATAATGCCTGAGTGAGGGATTATGTCAAATCCCGTGGCTAGGTCAAGATAGGTGGTATGCACTGTCTTTCTCTCATCTGGGGCCTTGGTGACTTTATCAAAGTCATCAACCATGTTTAACAGGCATGATGTACCTTTAACTAATCGGAACTGGGTTGGGCCCAGAGTCTGGAAATTACCTTTGTCCTTGGCAATAAGGCCCATAATGGGTCTTTCCACAGCCTTGCAGATGAGGCTAGTCAAGCTTATGGGTCTATAATTCCTTGGGCTGGTTGATGGTCCCCTTCTGGGCAGAGGGATTACTGTTGCTGTCCTCAATTCCACCAGAACATAGCCAGTTCTCAGGCCATGGTTAAACAAGGATCAAAGTGGGTCTGATGCCATGTTTTTGACCTTGGAGAGTGCCAAGATGATCCGTTCTATTGAGATAATAGGCTGAGGAATGGTGGCAGATATATGTTGGGAGATGACTGGAGGGGACGGGGGGGGTGAAGTTTGCTCCAAATCTGTCAGCTAGCAGGTTGGCTATTACCTCCAGTTGAGTATGGGTGGTGCCATCCACAAAAAGCTCAATGCACAGCTGGGTATTCCCTTTTAGATTTTGGGTGTATTTAAAGAATGCCTTGTGATTATCCTTAGCTAGGGAGGCTATTTTTGCTTTGTAATTAGCTTTGGAAACTTGACAAGGTCTCTTAATTTGTTTGTTTACGCTAGACAGGGATTTCTATCTCGGCTGAGCCAGTTCCTTCTGATTCTAGGGCATTAATTTCGTTCTCTTGTTGTATAGCCTGTTTATACTAGGAGTCCACCAGGGTGGCTTGTTTTTTCAGTAAGACCTGACTTTAATCCAGTCAGTAACAGTTGATTCTATACAACTGCTTAAGTGGTTACACAAGGCATTGATGTACACCTCTGCATAGGCGTCCGTGTTATCTGGATTCAATGGGGCTTTGAAAGTTCTTATACCACCACTTAGTAGGAAGCAATTTCTCTCTGAAAAATTCTTAAGCATTTCTTCGCTTGATGGGGTATCTGGTCTTATAATTACAGCAAATTAAACTGATTTATGGTCTAATCTTACCAGGGAGGACATCACACGGGGGGGGGGGGGGTTGCAATGTTCTCTCATATTAGTGAGTACTATGTCCAGGACATCTGAAACTCTTATGGGTGTCCTGACTAGCTGTTCCAGAGCATTTGGACTGACAAATTCCAAAAACCTCTGATCCAGTATGTTTGTGGTCATGCATGTTTCTCAGTCGACGGTAGGATAATAAAATCACCCATACGTAAGGTGTTGGGCTGTACAGTGAGTGACTCCATTAAGTCCAGGTATGTGGTATGCTTTTCCTGCTTCAAAGTGAGGGACCTACAGCTAGCTATGATGTGGTAGGGGATTTTGTCTATAGTTAACTGGACATGGAGTAGCTCAACAGAGTCACATTATTTGACCAGTTTCAAGGTGTACTTCTCCTTAATGAAGATGGACACACCTCCCCGTTTAGTTCTTTCACGCTCAGTTTGTGGTCTGAACATATGGAAGGCATTGTAGTCCTGCACAGCTGGAGTGCTTTCCGTGATTTGAAACATATCTTGGTGACTGCAGAGACATCAATAGCTTCCAAAGTGAAGAGTGCTTCCAGGAAGTGCAGTTTCTTGTTTAGCAGTACCTTGAGTTTATCTAGAGAGTATTTTATGTTGGAAGGTTGGTTACTTTGACACTGCCTAAAAAAGGCACAACAGGGTCAGCTAATGCCTTTGTTAGTATCCAAAAGACTAGAGGAGACAGGTGCAGACCATTTCTGGCAAACCAGCATACCTGTCGACCATGTCTTCCCCGGCTGACGCATACTGGCTCCCCTTGCACTGTCATAAGAAGCTAAGCCAATTGTTAAAGTCAATAATGTTTTGCTTCTATTGTAGCATCATCCTTGGTGAAGGCAGAATGCAGCTTAAGGCTAGGCTTAAACCTGCATGTGACATAATCTGAAAGCTCAGTTGTGCGTCTCTTCATATAGTCCAGTGAGGTACTTCTGAAGTTATTCACCCCCACACGGACTAAGACAGAGTCATAAAAAGAAGTTATGTCTTAACATAACGTTACATCTGTATTGTTGATCCTCGTTCAGTCATTACGCATGGGTATTGGTTCCGACCTCGGAACCGAGCCGGTCATTTTCCAAGCTTGCGTCAGCTTCAAACTCTCGAAATAAACTCTTACCCACAATCCCCCTCTCCCTGTTACCTCAGATTGAGTTTGCAAGTCAAAGAAGGTAGAGGCTACCTCTGGTCAAATAACCTAAGAGAACCGGATGGTGGGATCCACTAGAAACCACAGGAGTGGGAAGGAGGGAGGGTCATAATGACTGAATGAGGATCAACAATACAGATGTAATGTTATGGTAAGACATAACTTCTTTATCTGATATTGTTAATCCTCGTTCATTTCTTAAGCATGGGACCGAGTCCCCAGCTACCTCTACTCCTGGGAGGCTCTCATGGAAGGACATTCCTGAGCACCACAGAACCGAAAGATGCTCTTCCCCTGGAGGCCAAATCCAATTTGTAATGACTGATGAAGGTATGAGGCGTAGCCCAAGTTGCAGCTGCACAGATGTCATGTAAAGAATCTCTGGCATGGAAGGCAGCAGAAGTTGCCACCGACCTTGTTGAATGAGCTTTCATGGTAGTAGGCAACAAGATATTACGTTGTGTATAAATGAAGGTCACACAGTCCTTCAACCATCTAGCTAATGTGACCTTAGCAACAGCAGATCCTAATCTAGGTCCAGAAAAGGCCAAAAATAACTGGTCTGATTTACGAAAGGACCTAGTCCTGTTTAAGTAAAAACGGATTTACCTGTGGATATCTAGGGTATGTAGGCAATACTCTCCTCTGTTTGAATGATTGGGAAAGAAAACTGACAATTCAATGGTTTGATTAATGAGCATTTCAGAGATCACTTTTGGCAGAAATGATGGATTAGTTCTCAAAGACACTCTATCTCTATGAAAAATCAAGTATGGACTCTTGATACATAAAGCTTGAAGCTTAGAAATGCGTCTGGCAGAAATAATGGCGACCAAAAACAAGGTTTTCCATGACAAATGCTTGAGGTCGCAAGAAGAGGCTGGTTCGAAAGGGGGCATTGTCAGAGCTTGTAGAACTAATGATAAATCCCATGGTTGAATAGGTTCTCTAAAAGGTGGCTTCAGATGATTCACACTTTTACGAAGGTCTTGCACAACTTGTAGGACATAAGAAAGGAATCTTGGACACTCTCATGAAAATTAGAAATTGCAGCCAAATTAACTCTAATGGTAGAGGCAGATAGACCCGATTGGAAAAGGTCGAACAGATAGTCTAGTATTATCGACACTGGTGCTGAGAAGGGATCTATATGTTTATCTTTCAGCCAACAGGTAAATCTTTTCCACTTGCTCAGATAAGTAATTCTAGTGGAAGACTTATGAGATGCAATGAGAATGTCACGTACTGGTAAAGAAAGATCATTCTGCCTGGCAATCAAGGGAATTGGAGTAGCCAAACCGTGAGCTTCAGGCTTTTCAAGTTTGGATGAATCAGGTTATGTGGATGTGAGATCAACTCTGGGGTTGGATGTAGAATCCATGGTCGATCTGGTAGGTGAGGCCAAAGGAAGGGGAACCAAATCTGTCAAGGCCAATATGGTGCTATGAGGATCACCTTACTCTTCAACCGACGGGCTTTCTTCAGAAACTGGGGAATGGGGGGAAAGGGTGGGAATGCGTAAAGAAGACCCGAGGGCCAATCGTGGACTAGAGCGTCCCTGGGTGACTGTCCCGGAGGGGGAATCAGGGCGAAGTAATTGCTGCATTTGTAGTTGGTTGGGGATGCAAACAGGTCGCAGCAAGGACGGCCCCAGCGGTGGAAGATCTCCGCCGCTATCAAGGGATTTAGGGACCACTCGTGAGGTTGAAGAATGCACCCGCTGAGTCTGTCTGCTATCACGTTGGAACTCTCGGGAATGTACGTTGCTAGAAGAAAACGGTTTGTAGCCATCGCCCACTGCCATATCCTCATGGCCTCTCGACAAAGGGGGTAAGACTTGGTTCCACCTTGCTTGTTGATGTACCAGACCACCACCAAGTTGTCTGATTGAAATGCAATTATCCCAGACGGCAGCAGGGGATGGAATGCTCGCAATGCCAGAAGCACCGCCCTCAGCTCTAGAAAATTTATATGCAGATGGGCCTCCAGTTCGGACCAAGTGCCTTGGACTGTCTGCCCCTGACATAGCCCCCCCCACCCCATCAGGGAGGCGTCTGTGGTCACTGTGGCCTTGGGTTGCTGGGGGGAGAAGGGGCGAGACCATTGTGACAAATTGTGGGTCACCCACCAATTTAAATCCTGTATGCTCCTGTGGGTTACTCGAATCATGGCTGAAAGAGGATGCTGAAAGGGATACCACTGGGTGAGCAGTAGCCATTGTAGAAGCCTCATGTGAAACCTGGCCAGGGGGACAATGGTGAAAGAGGCTGCCATGGATCCCAACAGCTGTAGAACAGAGTGAGCCATGGATTTCTCCCTTGAAAGGATTGGAATCAGTTGTTGCTTTATCCTTAAAATTCTGTGCTCTGGAATAGCAGCTCTGCAGTTCTTTGTGTCCAAGATAACCCCTATGAATTCTGTCGACTAAGATGGGGTGAGATTGGATTATTGCCAGTTTATGGTTATGCTTAGCCTTTGTGCAGTGAGGAGAGAGTATGCTAGGGTTTCTTCCAGTTAATGTCTGGTGGGGGCAGTAATGAGACAGTCGTCTAGGTATGGAAACACCTGGAATCCTTGAAGTCGCAAGTGAGCTGTGACAACTGCCATGCACTTTGTGAGCACTCTGGGGGCTGTAGAGTGTCCGAAGAGCAGTACTCTAAACTGGTAGTGACTGGCTCCCGCACGGAAGCGCAGAAATCTTCTTGATGGCCTGTCCACTTTTATGTGGTAGTACACATCTTGAAGATCTATCGAGCACATCCAATCGTCTTTTTCCAAAAGCGGGAGGACAGACTGTATTGTGACCATCCAGAATTTTTGTACTCTCACAAACCTGTTCAATACACTGAGATCCAAAATTGTTCTCTAGTCCCTGGTTTTCTTTGGCACCAAAAATAGTCTTGAGTAGATTCCGGATCCTATCTGGTCTGGAGGGACTATTTGGATGACTCTCTTTCTTAGCAGCTTTTCTATCTCTAGTGCTGCTTTTTCCCTTTGACTGGGTGGAATGTCAGGAAGGTTTTTTGAAGGGACAGGACAAAGATCGAAGGGGATATGATAACCTCTGGTCATAATCCTTTGTACCCAAGAATCGGTGGTGATGGTTAGCCAGGCAGAAGGGTACAAGGAGAAACGTCCCCCAACCACCTCCAGAGGAAAGGAGTTGGGCCGCTCTTCAGGAGCCCTGGTAGGACTGGCCAGGGAAAGAATCCCTGGAACCCTGGTTATGTGGACCCCCCTCTGCCCCGAAAGGAGAGTCCTCCCTGTGAATTTCCCTCTCTGCCTCTAGGGGAGAACTTGGCCTGTGTGTCACGGAAAAGACCCTGAGATGTCTTGAACCACATCTTCCCAGTCTTTTGGTTTCAGGAGAAAGCATGTTGAGGGGAAGAATAACGGACACCTACGACAGAAAGGGTCTTACCATCCTGTTCACATCTGGCCAGTATGCTTTTAACTTTGGGTCCAAACAACGAGGAGGCCTTAATGGGAGCGTTAAGAAAGGAAGCCTTAAAGGGTTCCACGAAATTGCACAAGCGCATCTAGGAGTGTCATTTCAAGACCTCAGCTGAACCCACTGCTCTAGCTGCTCCTTCTGATGCGTGAGATATCAGTCGAATAGAGGAGTTAGACATTGACTCAATGGTGGCCAGCTGAGAGGCCACTTTGTCACGAACCTCATCAGACACGGCACCAGCCAAGGTTTCAGAAAGCTCAGAAATCAGATCCCTCTGAAGCCTGGTAAAGTGTGCCATATAATTCAGGGACCTGATAGTAAAGGTCGCTGATGCAAAAGTGCGCTACCCTATCCTGTCCAGGGCCCGGGACTCTTTGTTAGGTGGATGGACAGTCTGGCTTCTTCTTCTGCCAGATCCTTTTTTGTTGCGGCTGCCACCACCAAAGCATCCACATGAAGACCTTTCGACCAAATCGGGATCCGTAGCAGGAGGGGACAAAATCTTATGTGGCCTCCAGGGAATAGCTTAGACGGTGTCAGGAGCCTTCCAAGCACGCTGCACGATAAGCCGGACAAGTTAATCGGCAGGTGGAGTAACCCAGGAGGTAGGGGGCTGGGCGCGAAAGGCCTGCAGGAACACAGACACATCAGAGGTCGGATTAGAGGAGTGCCATTCAACTCTCTGTTTCAGGATTTCGAGGATATCAACAAAGGATACCTCAAAGGGTGACCGAGGGGATCCTTCCCCCTCATCAAAATCTGTGTCTTCAGTGAGGGACTCCTCTGTGGAGTCCATGTGCTTCCTCTTACACAAACTTTTCCGGTGGACTTCCTCAGTGGGAGTAGCTGGGAAGACAGTGGAAAAGGGGTTTCCTGTGGGAATATGTCCTAAGGCCCTTGCACCGGGTGTCCGCTCAGTGCGACTTGTGAAACCAGTGTACCAGAGGAGGGCAGGGGGATAGACAGTCCAGTATCGCCAGCAGCAGCGAAAGCCTTCTTCATCTGTTGGAAGGCTGGTCCACCTGAAGTGGAGTGAATGTATAGGACAAGGGTCACCCCTCCCCTAAGAGGCTCAGCCTGCCGACCTGGATGAAGTTCCTGGATGGCTGTGGAGCAGCAAACTATGTGTATCACAACTGACATCCTGGGTCGTAGCAAAACTTTCCTGCCACGAAGGCAACTACGGTTCCTTAGTGAGATCCATAGAGGGAATGGCAGAAGGGGAAGACTGCGCTATATCCATAGACTTCAAAGGCAATGAAGGAGGAGAATAAGAATGGGTCTTTGGAGACGGTTGATCACCTCCCTAGGAAGGATAGTTCCTGGGGGGTGGGATACCTCTGGCCAGGTGCACCTGATCCACAAGACGCAATACATCGTGTTCGGAAAGACTTCTAGTGGACCTCACGGAGACTGAGGGAGAAACAGGCCTGTCCACAGAAGAGGCAAACTCGGTGCCCATCTCACCAGTCCGCACCGAGAACAATGGTGCTGAGAGAGACTGGACTATGGGTGTCTGCACCGAAGAAGTCATCGGTGCCAAGGTCATGGTCTGCACCGACACAGGGATTGGTGCCGAAGTGGTTGTTGGGGCTGAAGCTGGAACTGACAAAACTGGAGTCAACAATAAAGGCATTGTTTCTGAGTAAGATGTCGGAGCCGATGTGGTCAAGGTCTGCGCCGACTGAACGGTCGGTGCCGATACAGTGGTAATAGTCTGAACCGAGGAGCCCCTCGGTGCCGATATAGTGAAGGCTGCAGGGGAAAACTGAGCCGAAATCACTAATGGAGCCGAAGGTCTAGGCACCAAAAGCACTGGGGCTGAATGAGCTCCGGAGCCAAAACTTTAGCCTTTTTAGGTTTTGGTTAGCGGGAGTCCCCAGCCAGGGAACAAAGGCAAAGATTTAGCCTTGGTAGGAACATCCAAGATTTTCTTATGGGCTCTAGGAGGGGTTGAGGCCTCCGACCCAGAAAAAGCCTCTGAAAAGGGAGAATTAAGAAGTCCCTTCAGTAACAGCTTGTTTTTCCTTTCCAACAAAGTTGTATTTGAAAAGTTTTCACAAATAGTATGGAGTGGGTCAACAGATAAGTGGGATACCCCCAAACAATAACCGCACAAAGAGTGTGCATCAGTAGTAGGTAGTTTGTGTCCACAATCAGAACACCGTTTAAACCCCAGACTACCTTTCTTATCTGCCATAAAAGCGAAATTAGAAAGCAGAAAAGGGTACCAGCAATGGTACAAAAGAATACCCGAAGGTATGAGAAAAAGGGAAGGATTACCAATGACGGTAAGGGGAGAATACCTCACGGTAAAAAGGTAGAGAAAAGAGAAGAAAAACCTGAAGAAAATATGGTCGCTAGATGCAATAGGGTAAGAGACAGCGAAATAGAAACCTTTCTGACAGAAAAGTAATATAAATGGTTATTAAACAACAAATAACTGTACTTAGCTCAAGAGAAACAGCTTGACATGACCGAATCGCAACGCAGCAAATGAAATCTGAGGTAACAGGGAGAGGGGGGATTGTGGGAGTTTAGCTCGAGGGTTTGAAGCTGACGCGAGCTTGGAAAATGGCTGGCTCGGTTCCGACCTCGGAACCGATACCCATGCGTAAGGAATGAACGAGGGATTAACAATATCAGATTGGTACTTGTGGTTGAGTAACTTGAGTGCTTCAGTGACTTCACAGATCCTGACACCAGATAAGCAGTTAACTGTAACCCGCTCCTTATCCAGCCTGGTGAGGGAAACATCCATCTGCCTCACAATGGAGTCACCTATGACCAATACATTAGACTTAGTTGTTGAAACACTGGCGTGTGTGTGTTGTGTTGTGGTTGTTTTTTGCATTACATGTGTAAGTTGTTTCCGTTTGGGAGGTCTCTGATCTTTTGGTAAGCTACTAATGAACACCTCTGCATATGTGGGTTTGTGTGTCGTGTCCTTATTTAGTGTGGGAAGTGTGTGTGCTGACAACCCATTTGTCCTTATGTGACAGTCTTGCCTCGAATTTCATAGTGTAACTACATCTCTCACAAAGTATTTGTTTGTTTCAGGAGTAAGTGGTTGTTAGTATACATGAAACAATTGCTACATTGCCTCGAGATGTCCATGTCTATCAAGCTGGCCATAGAGATGATGGGAAACTGACTGTCCATGATAGAAAGCTCTTACTGTATGTTTTATTAGGGACGGAAATGGGTTAATTTGACATGACTGTGCTGGTAGCAACTTTGTGTAGGCTAAGTTTGATCAATAAAAATCTCAGCTGAAGAAGGAAGAACTTCATTTTCAGTTTTAGCATCGTCAGGAAGGCTTTGCAAACATAGTCATGCAAACCTTCTCATGTCTGACCCAGGAGATTATCACCAGTAATATAAGAACACTTTAAGACATATTTAACTTTCACCTCAGAAAAGGAAAGGCTAATAGTTAACGTATTCATATTCTCAAAAACAGAAGTAAAAGCTGTTAAGCCTGGCAGTTTAAATTATGAATGTTAAAAGTGTCAAACAACTTTCTTCCCAAACTTGTCAAATGCCTTCCCATCCTTGTCAGTTAAAATGGGATTAGGATTAGCATTAGCAATTTGACTAGCAAAAGTAGTTTTAGATAAGGAAATCACGGCAGGGTCTGCTTAATGGTTATAAAAAAGGTATTTGGCAGTCTGAGTGTAAGTACAGGGTTCATATAAATATAGTTTTGCTAGAAAAAACTGTACATAAATACAGTATTCTCTTTGCATAGGCCTAGAAATGCAGCCATATTAAAGTAGACTTAATATCTTCCATTTTGTGTTTCACATTTTATATGCAGTTTCGTTAAGTGTAGTTAAATAGAAAGGAATGTTTCAGTGAAGAATACAAATGAGCTCAGTGAAATAACATTCAGGCCAAAGCACTGCTTACAGAGAGTGCGGAACATTTAGTAGAAAAACAGAACTTGTTTAGATGGTACAAAGCTTGGGAAGCAATGTTAAAGAGGAATATAGAACTTGTAGGACATTTAAAAGGTTTTAGTGTTATAAAATATGACTTCTTGACAGAAGTTGGTTAAGAAATTCAAAAAATTGAGTCCAGAAGTCAGGTCAAATGTCCAGTAGTTCAGATAGAAGGATAGCCCAAAAACTACAGAAAACAGTGCAGTTTACTTTAATTCTGTCATTATGGAGGAAAGGAACAATTCTGAGTTCAGAGTTGCATCAGACAGCAGAATTCATTTTTTCAGAGCTACCGGAGTTTTGAGTGGTCCAGTTTATCAACACTATTACTTCACAAAGTATCAGTAAAAGACTTGTTTGGATCTTGTTATATTACTATATATATATTTACTGTATCCTGCTACGACATAATAAATCACTTTTATCAAACTAATAGTGAGTAAAGATTTTTATTCTGAAAGGTAGAAAAAAGATGTGCTATATAAAGGAGAAGCGGAGATATTTGACACTTGTCTAGTACAGCTCCAGGTAATTTAGACAGTTATTTTAATTACTGCACTGACATTCACTGTACAACCTATCAATCAGACTTCCTATGGGCAGTTTTAATGTCAGGTAAACTACAAGCTGTGAAGAGAGCATTTTCTAAATAAAATAAAACATAAGTAATGGCAGCAGACAGAGGAATGTCTAACTGTGAAAAAAATCATAGTACATTTGCTTGGAAATGTGACTTTTATTCTGATCCCACTGATAAACCTCTTTCATGTTGGATAAAGTTTCAGGAAAAGAGGTCTGCTGGAAAGAAAAAATGAAGCAACACTTTCCTCAGAATGTGACTCTTCATACTCTGAAGAAACCCCCGAGTCACAGCATTCTCCCTCCAATCCCTATTCATCTGACTGAAAACCATAGGCGGAAAGAGAAGGAAGGAACTCTTTTCTTTTCTTCCCAAAAGAGGAAGTTAGTAAAGTAAAAGCAGAAATCAACTCTCTAGCAAATCTACTGTCTACTGAAACAGAAACAGGAAGAGTCAAGGCTTTTCTCTTTTTATGGGAAACTCCCTGAAAAGTAAGTCGGCTTTAATAACAAAGTCTTGGGTCCTGCGTCGGTTGCTGTCTCCTCTTCCATGACGTCAGGGGTATAAAACATGCAGAGGACGCCATTTTAATCAGTTTTTCTTGCCCCGGATGTCAGGTGCCCCCCAAATGGGGAGCAAAATTATATATATATATATATATATATATATATATATAGATATATATATATAGATATATATATATATAGATAGATATATATAGATCCCGCGGTGGTGGTGGTTCGATTCTCAGCTAGAGCGTCTTCTGCGTGGAGACATGCGTAAATGGGCGTACCTTCGTTGAAGGTTGTGCGTCAGGCCTGGCAAGCGATGCGTAAAATCAACTGCCAATCATTAGCGGACCGGAGTTCCGCTGTGGCGACCCCTAACCGGGAAAAGCTGAAAGACACAAAATATATATATATATCTCTATATATATATATATATATATATATATATATATAGATATAAACAGCAATATATGTAAATGCACTTTTAGCAACATAAACTTTACCTTCATCTAAAAGCAAATACACCACAAATGCTTTAGAATATAGTAAAGGAAAGTGAAGTTATAGAAAAAGGGGGATGGCGGGTGGGTAACCCGGACTGCAACACTGAATACACTCGAACATCTACATTTATGGTAAATGTACACAACTGTACTATGTTCTTCGTGTTTCACTGTTGCAGTCATTACATTTGGGTATAATCCCAAAGCTCTGGATGGGAAGATGGAACTAAATAGCATTAGGACCGGCTATAAGGCCCTGCAGAACTGCAGTGGCAAAGCCTGCCCTGGATTTAGAGAAGAGAGGCAAATAATGCTTTGTGAAGGTATGAACAAAGCTCCAAGTAGCAGCTTCTAGAATGTCTTTGGTTGGAACTCCTCTGAGAAAGGCTGCTGAGGTAGAGGCAGCCCTGGTGGAATGTGACCCGATTCCCTTGGGCACAGGTTTGCCATGATGCAAGTAGCAGAAACAAATGCAATGGCTTATCCACTTAGAAATAGTCTGCTTTGATATAGCCTTCCCCTCTGATCCTGAAGCAAATGCTACCAGTAGTTACTCAGACTTTCTTAGAGATTTGGTCCTGTTTAAGTAGAATCTTAGTTGTCTGTGTATGTCCAATGAATGCAGAATCCGCTCCCCCTTGTTCTGCGGATTTAGATAAAATGTTGGCAAGTGAATAGTTTGGTTAAGAGCCACACTGGATACCACCTTAGGCATAAAGGAAGGATTGGTCTTGAGGGACACCCTGTCCGGCTAAAATGTAATAAAAGGCTCCATGGCCATGAGAGCCTGTACTTCTGAAACCCTTCTTGCTGATGTGATTGCCAAAAAGGAAAGCTGTTTTCCAAGATAAAAATTTTATATCCGTAGTAGCTGCTGGTTCAAAAGGAGGCAGAGTGCGTTTTTCCAGCACAAAATTGAGGTCCCTTGCAGGAGTTGGTGATCTTCTGGGAGGCCTTAAATTTGTGGCCCCTCTAAGATACTGTTTTAGCAGAGGATGAGAAAAGATGGGAGGCTCCATGTCGTAATGAGCCGAGATGGCAGAGGCATGGATTTTTATTGAAGAAAAAGATAGGCCCTTGTCAAGCATCTCAGTCAAGTACTGTAAAATCTGAGGGATATTTGGTTTTGCTGTGTCCGTTCCTTGTGCTTGGTTCCAAGCACAAAATATCTTCCATTTATCAGCATAAGATTTTCTAGTACTAGGCCTTCTGGCTTCCAAAATGACATCCATCATAAATTTACTGAGAGGTGGTGTTTGAATAATTACATGATCAGCCATGCTGCAAGGTTCATAGTTTGGAGCTGAGTGTGCAGAATTTGATTGTTCTGCTGAGACAGCAGATGAGGTATTTGAGGCAATTTCCAAGGAGGGAGTGGAGACATATTCCATAGAATTGCGTACCAGTGATGGTGACGCCAGTCCAGAGCAATTAGGATCATTTCTGTTTTTTCCTGTCTAACCTTAGTAAGACATTGGAGAGAAGAGGCAGAGGGGGAAAGGCATAGACTGATAGGTTTTTCCAACTGAAGGATAGGGCATCCAATTTTCCATGCTTGTCTGTGATAAGTCCTTGTGCAGAATTTGTCCAGCTGATAACTTTGGTGAGAGGCAAATAGATATATGTCTGGGCTCCACCCTTTCTGTATTACCATGCTGAAGATTTGTGGATCCAGTTTCCACTCGTGTGGGTCCATAAGATTTCTGCTTAGGTCGTCTGCCAGAGTATTTTGTTTTCCTGGCAGGAACTGAGCTTGAAGATGTACTTGGTAAGTCAAGGCTGTGTTCCACAATGCCATGGCTAGTCTGCAAAGGGGGTAGGAATGTGTACCCCCCTGCTTGTTTATGTACCACATAACCATGGTGTTGTCCGTCTTTATCAGTAGTTGTCCTGGATGAACTAAGTCCTTGAAGGATGTCAGGGCATTCTGAACAGCTAGCATCTCTTTCTGGTTGATATGCAGATGCATTTGTTTTGGGCTCCATATGCCCTGAATGCATCTCCCCACCAGGTGGGCCCCCCAAGCATAGTCTGATGCGTCTGTAGTTAGGGTTTGGGTGGCAGGGGGTAGAGTGAATGACAGTTCCTTGTTTTGGTGACATGTCTCTGCCCACCAAAGAAATAAGTTATGTACTCACCATAACGTTCCATCTGAGTAGGTAGCTTCATTTGTCTGCAACCTTTGGGTCTTGGATCCGACATCGGATCCGAGCCGGCAACTTCTTATACAGCTATGGATCCGAGCTCCTGGCTCCTCCCCTCACCCCCACAATCCCCTGCCAACCCCAAATGACCTCTGATCAAGTTTGTCCTTCAAAAGATACCTGAAAAGGTGTCCCAATAGGAAAAAGGTAGGGCAATAGAAAAGGATCAACTCTTCTGAAGGTCAGGGGGAAGGAGGGGGGGATGGTTGCAGACAAATGAAGCCACCTACTCAGATGGAACGTTATGGTGAGTACATAACTTCTTAATCTGGAGTAGGGACTTCATTTGTCAGCAACCTTTGGGACAGAGTCCCCAGCTACCTGAATCCTGGGCGGCCATCATGGAAGGATGTTCCGGAGCACTGCGGCGCCAAAGGATGCTCTCCCTCTGGAAATTATGTCCAGTTTGTAGTGGTTGATAAAGGTGTGAGATGAGGCCCAAGTGGCTGCCGAGCAAATATCATCCAAGGGAACTCTAGATTTAAAGGCAGCCGAAGTAGAGATGGAGCGAGTGGAATGTGCACGGACTTGCTGAGGTGCGGGCCTCCCAGAAGCTTCATAAGCTAGAAGAATACATTGGGAAATCCAGCGTGACAAGGTGACCTTCGAAACGGCTTTATCTAAACTGAATTTGGCAAAGGAGACGAACAGCTGATCGGATTGTCTGTGACCAGCAATCCTATGAATATAGAAATGCAGCTGCTTGTGCACATCTAAAGAATGCAGCTTGTACTCTCCTTTATTTTGATACTTAGGGAAGAAAACTGGTAAGTTGATGGACTGATTGATATTGGTTTCTGAGGCCACCTTGGGTAGGAAGGAGGGATTGGTCTTGAGGTACACTCTATCCGGATGAAAAACCAAGTAAGGGGGCTTTACTGAAAGGGCTTGAAGCTCCGAAACTCTTTTCGCTGAAGTGATGGCTACCAGGAATGCTGTTTTCCAGGACAGATATTTAAGTTCGGCCGATGCAGCTGGTTCAAAGGGAGAAGCAGTCAAGGCTTGGAGGACTAGTGACAGATCCCAGGGGGGTACGGCTTCTTTGATAGGGGGCCTGAGCAGAAAAGTACCCTTGAGGAAGGTCTTGCATAGTTTAGCTGACATCAAAGGACCTGTCTCATGTCCCACATGGTAATGGGAGATGGCTGCCAATTGTACCTTGGCTGTCGAACTACTAGCTCCTTGCTGAAAGAGTCCGGTGAGAAAGTCCAGCACGGACGTGAGAGAGGCAGTGAAGGGGTCCAAATTATGATGTTCCTTCCAGACGGAAAAGTGCTTCCATTTACTGCGGTAAACTTTCCTGGTGGAAGGTTTATGCGCCGCCACTAAGATGGCTTTGACTGGTGAAGAGATGCCGGGAGTCCTGACTAAGAGTGGAACTGGAGCAACCAAGCTGTCAGCTTCAGGCTGTCCAGATTCGGTATGGGTAAACCTGATGGGGGGATATCAGGTCCGGGCTGGGATCCAGAATCCAGGGAGGATTCACTAGGTAAGACCACAGGTAAGGGAACCAAGTTTGCCGAGGCCAGAATGGGGCAATGAGGATCATTCTGCTCCCCAACAGAGAGGCTTTCTGTAAGAGCTTTAGCATCGGGGTAGAGGAGGATAGGCATAAAGTAGACCGGGCGGCCAAGCATGCACCAGAGCGTCTCTCGGGGCTTCCCCTGGTGGGGGAATCAGAGCGAAGAAACTGTCGCATTTCGTATTTGAGGGAGAGGCAAAGAGATCGCAGCAGGGTTGCCCCCATTTTGCAAATATCCGCTTCGCTACTTGGGAGTTGAGAGACCACTCGTAAGGGGAAAGAATGGTGCGGCTGAGTTTGTCCGCCAGAATGTTGGCCCACCCCGGAATGTGCGTTGCGATCAGAAAGCGGTTGGTGGAGATCGCCCATTCCCACACCCTCATGGCCTCTAGGCAGAGAGGGTAGGACCTGGTTCCTCCCTGTTTGTTGATGTACCAAACAACTGACATGTTGTCCGTCTGAATTGCAATAGTTCATACGGGGAGAAGGTTCTGAAGTGCTTGCAACGCTAACAGCACCGCCCTCATCTCCAGAACACTGATATGCCGGGAGGTCTCTGTGTCGTTCCACGTGCCTTGGACAGTCCTGCCTGAGCAATGCCCCCCCCCCCCACCAGAGGCGAGAAGCGTCCGTGGTCACCGTGGCAAGAGGGGGAGGAGTGCAGAAGGGCCGGCCTATATGGAGGTCTGGGGACTGGAGCCACCATAATAGGGCCCTCCTGCAAGCCGTGCTGATTGAGATAGGGTGGCAGAGAGGAAGAAATTGGAAGGACCATTGCACTTGGAGGGTCCATTGAAGTACCCTCATATTTAGGCGAGCACATGGGAGAAGCGTTATTGCCGCCGCCATGGAGCCCAGCGCCCTCAGGACAAATTCCGCTGGTGGAGCTTTTGGATGGAGGATGGCCCGCACATGAAGTCTCAGATTCTGTAGTCGTTCCGAAGTCAGGAAGGCTCGCAGACTTCTGGTATCTAACCTGGCTCCTATGAACTCTATTACCTGTGTCGGAGCAAGGGAGGATTTGTCCGCATTGATTGTGATGCCTAACTGGGGGTTTAGGCGAAGAAAATAATCTCTGGCTGAGCAGAGTAGATGCCTTGTTGAGGTGGTCAGGAGCCAGTCATCCAGGTACGGGAAGACCTGCATTCCCTGGAGTCTCAGGTGGGCCACTATCACTGCTAAAACTCTGGTGAACACCCTGGGGGCTGTGGTGAGGCCAAAGGGAAGGACCCTGAACTAATAGTGACTGGCTCCCAGCCGGAAGCGGAGAAACCTCCTGGATCGTCTGTCCATTAAAGTGTGGTAGTACGCATCCTTGAGGTCTATTGAGCACATCCAGTCGTTCTTCCGCAAGAGGGGGAGAATGGATTGAAGGGTGACCATTCGGAATTTTTCCTTGGTTACCCGACAGGTTCAAGAGGGAAAGGTCTAGAATTGGTCTCAAGTTCCCAGTCTTTTTTGGCACCAGAAAGAACCTGGAGTAAAACCCTAATCCGAGCTGGTCTGGGGGGATGGGATGGATGGCTCTTTTTTCTAGCAGCTGCTGGATTTCTGTGGTTGCAGCCTCCCTCTGATCGGGTGGTACATCGGGGAGGTTCCTGAGTTTGGGGACATGTTGTATTGGGATTTTGTAACCTCTGGATATGATCCAAAGCACCCAGTGGTCTGACGTGATGGACTCCCATGCCGCCAGATGCCTTGAGAAGCGCCCCCCCTGACTGCCTCCAGAGTGGAGCAGTCGGGCAACCCTTCAGGGCTGTTGCGTGGGCCGATCAGAGAAAGATTCTCTGGACCCAAAGTTTTTCAGGGCCCCTCTGCCCCTAGGGCGGCGTCCTCCCTGTCCTCCTCTGCCACGGAAGGACTGGTTGTCCGGAGCAGGTTGGGAATGTTGCGATTTCCAGAATCACATCTTCTTCTGTCCCTTTTGGTTCTTCGAGAAGGACCTCTGGGGGGCAGAGAAGCGGACTCCGACGGCAGACGTCTTCCCATCCTTCTCGCTCTGGACAAGTGTCTTGCGAATGGTCTTGCCGAACAAGGCAGAACCATCGAAAGGGGCTTTCGCAAAGGACACCTTAAAGGGCTCCGTGAAGTCACAATGTCGGAGCCAGGTCTGACGTCTCATGACTAGGCCCGCTCCGCTAGCTCTAGCGGCTCCCTCAGTGGCGTGGGACAACAGCCGCATAGAGGTATTGGAAATAGATCTCAGAGTGGCCATATGAGTGGAGTACAATTGCTTGTCCTCCGCCGACATGGACTCAGGGGGGGAAGCAGCGTATTCTTTAATAAGATCCCGCTGCATCCTGATAACATGTGCCATGTAGTTCAGAGACCTTATTGAGAAGGTCGCTGAACTAAAAACCCGCTTCCCAAGGTGATCCATCGAGCGGGACTCCTTGCTCGGTGGATGGACCGAGGGGCTCTCCTGAGCTAGTTCCCTCTTAGTGGCTGCCATCAACATGGCATCTACGGGAGGACCCTTGCTCCAGTGGGACCAGTCTGCAGGGGGGCTTAATATCCTATCCGGGAGGGGAGGGTAAAAAAACTTAAAAATTAAAAGTTAACAGGCTAAAGGAAACCTAGCACACTCGCACTGATTTAACTATGAAAAAAAGACTGACTACACCAAGAAAAATCACTTATCTGTGACAAATTGCCAGGAGCTCGCAATCCAGCTGACGCACTTAAGCGCAGCAAACTAGATCTGGGGTCATTTGGGGTTGGCAGGGGATTATGGGTGAGGGGAGGAGCTAGGAGCTCGGATCCATAGCTGTATAAGAAGTTGCCGGCTCAGATCCGATGTCAGATCCAAGACCCAAAAGTTGCTGACAAATGAAGTCCCTGCTCCAGATCTCCTGTTGTAGGCAGGGAATGAGAGGAACCATTGTTTCCAGGCTGTGACAATGTTAACTCCATAAACTTTTTAGGTACCATTGAAGTTTCCTCATATGCAGTCTTGCATATGGAATTAGTAGAATGCAGGATGCCATGAACCCCAAAGCCTGCAAAATTTGTCTTGCAGATAACCGGGTTTTTGTTGCCATCTGTTTGAAGTATGTTGTCAGTTGCCTTTGTTTGTCTGGTGTACGGTAAGCCATCTGGGCAGTTATAGTCAAGCTTGCACCCAGGAATGTAATTTTTTGAGAGGGTACCAGTTGTGATTTATTTTCATTTATTGTCTACTGTAAGCATGTTAGAAGCCTTTTTACAAATGCCACATGCTGAAGAAGAATGTCCTTGTTCTCTGCTTGAATGAGACAGTCGTCCAGGTAAGGATAAATTTGCTTCTTTGTCTGCAAAATGCAATTACTGGTGCCAGGCACTTTGCAAAGACCCTGGGCGCAGTAGATAAGCCAAAGGGCAGTGCAGAGAATTGGTAATGCATAAAACCTGCCTTGAAGCGGAGGTATCTTCTGCACAATTCCCTTATTGGGATATGCAGGTATGCCTCTTTTAAGTCTAGAGTCACTAACCAAGTGTTCCTGCCCAGCATAGGCAGTAGCTGTTGTAAAGTCAGCATATTGAATTTTGGAATGTCCAGGAATGTGTTCATAATCGATAAGTCCAGTATTGGATGCCAGGCATTGTCTTTTCTGGGTACTAGGAACAGTCTTGAATAAAAACCTTGTCCTTTTTCCTGTTCTGGTACTGATTGAATAGCCCCCATATCCATGAGAGACGTAACTTGTTTCTGAGCCTCTGCCCATTGATTTTGTGGCAGATATGGCCAACCGTCTGTAATTGGCAAAGTATGGAAATGAAATCTGTACCCTATAGCCAAAGGCCTATGCTGAGGAAGGAGGAGGAAATCCCTAAGGTTCTTTTTTGATTCAGATAAATCCTGACTCTCCAAATAAAAATGTTTCCTTAAAGTATGCAAGCTTTCTCCAAAAGAATAATCCTCAGGAGGGGATGCAGATGGGATGGATTCTTCTGCATCTGAAACCTCATAGGGTGGTACAGAAAATTCCTGATCAGAAGAGGAATCAGACGAAATGGAAACCTGATCTGAAGATTCATAATCAGTGTCTTGCGTAGGCCACTTAGCAGGGAGGGGGGGTTGGGAACCCCTGATCAAGGTAATTAAGTCCTCAGCCATTTTGATAATCTGTTTTTTAGACACAGGGGCCTGAGCACGTGGCTCATGCGTCGGTTTTTTAGACTTAGAAGATGTTTTTCATCTTGTTTATGAAGCCGGTGTCGGTTTTATATAAAAATGTTGAGGCCTGAAAACACCCTCAGAAGCTGGTGCCTGCTCAGCGCCTCAGGACCCATCCCAGGGAGAGACATCCACGGGTTCAATACTCTGAGAATCTCGCGGCATACCGGACTCCACATGGGTCTTGGTAGAGGCCTGTGACTCAAAAGTAGCGGGTATCAGGGGCTGCAAAAGTGCCTCACTGAGTACCGGCGACTGGCTTAGGAGAAGCTTCATTGTCTGTTTTGGACCTCGACGGTCTGTCTCTTTTTCTTTGCGTTTTTTGTGAACTCCGGTAGTCAGATTGCTAACTGACGACATTTCAGGGTAATTAAATCTGGATCCAAAATATTTTGAAGCAAAAATATACAGACGCTTAATAGTGCGTTGGTTAAATCTAGCACAAAACTGACAGCAAGACACTTTATGATCTGGGCCTAGGCAAGGAATACAGTACAAATGAAAATCCTTATGAGCTATTTGCTTCCCACAAGTAATGCAATTATTAACTTTTACTGACATCGGTAAGGAGCAAGAACAAGTTTCCCCAATGGGGTACTTAGCTTTAGTTGAAGACTTTGGTTCTGAAACTTGAATGCGAAAATTTCAGGAGTTGGCCGACCGGCACTTGCAATTTTCTTCGGGCACTGTGCGGCAAGAAAGACTGATTAAAATGGCGTCGGCTGCATGTTTTATATCCCTGACGACCTGATGTCATGGAAGAGGAGACAGCAACCGACACAGGACCCAAGACTTTGTTATTCAGGCCGACTGATGGCAACCTGCCAGCAGATTACCCAAATGTAATGACTGCAACACTGAAACACGAAGAACATCCAGAGGAAAACTATGAGTGGCCCAAGGAACTGGAATACCCACTGGCGACTGAGGCAAAACTGTAGCTGGCCTGACACCCAAAGATTCTCCGACAGTTTATTTTTTGTCTTGTGGATGGCAGAAGGAAGAACCTAGGCAGCCTGGTAACTGCTTCTTAGGTCAAGCCACGAAGGAAGCCATAAAAGCATGTAGCAGAACTTGAATGAGTGGATAACCCAGTGAGACTGAAAAAGTTAGTTTTGTATTAGAAAAATAAACAAAAAAAAAAAAAAAACTGAAAGGTCCGAAAAGCATCAAGTCATGTCCCTGACAGACAAACTCTATAAAAGTGTGCAACAGAAAATTCAAAAAAGTGATTTTACACAAATGTTTTCCACAAGCATTCATTGCAGTTAAATCCCCCTCATACAGGATGTTAGTCATATAAAATGTTTCCTAGACCAAATAATATTAATATCACAGAAAAAAGCACTAATGTTCCTCAGAAAAATACAAAGTGGAAGTTCTTCCCTGCAGGGTACCCATCTACCCAGCCTTGAAGTAATGCTGTCATGCCCATGAAGCCCTCATAAAACATGCACTTTGGCAACAAAAACGCTTTGAAGCTTTTGGCATTCAAACTCTGCATGAGCTCCTGGCTATGTGAGAAATATGCCCTACAGCTTTGAAAAGCTGTCTGGTTGGTCAAATCCTTGGTAGGATACAACCCAAACAGCTTAGGCTACTGGAACATCGATCTAATGCTGGTCAAGTTATGACACTGATATTGACATTTGGTACTGCCAGTCTCCCATATGAGCAGCACAGGCATTCAGCTTCTTCAGTTCTCTAATGCAAGAAACCTCCATAAGGGAAGGAGCTTGTGGTAGACAAATTATCAAAAAAGTGGAATGGTGAATGTTGCACCAATTATAAACTGTAAGATTTCCTACAACTGCCTATCCTAAGAAAAGAATAGGTGTACAAAGTCTTACCATAATGTCCCCTTCTATGTTGCAGTATTCTTTATACACGAGTTGTATTCCACCCAATGAGGGCACTGTATATAAAAGCTTAAAGCCACTGCTTGTACATGGGACGTCACATGAAGGCACAGATAACGTCTCAGCCATGAAAGGGATGTCCACACGTACAATCTTCAGAATAAGTTAGCCCCACGAGGAAAAGAAATCCAAAGGGAGCCTAAAGGATAGTCATGCCAGGAAAGAACAAGTTGTAGGGGGAAGGCGGGTGGGGATAGAATATGGCAACATAGAAGAGAAGGACATCTATGGTAATAGTAAGACTTTACTCAACTATTCTATGTCCTTCTATTCAATGTTGCAGTATTCTTTATATATGGGAGAGTGCGAAAGCTGAAGGGACCCTGGGGGGGAGGATGGAATGGAAAAGACTAATAAGAAGCATTTTCCAAAAACACATGCAGAATTGCCCTGGCAAATCCAGCCCTGCATCTGGAGACAGTGTCCAACTTGTAATGCTTTGTAAATGTAAGAACAGATGACTAGGTAGCAAAATGGAGTGAGCATTCAAGCCTTTGAAGAAAGCCTGATGAGGAGGCAACTGATCTTGTGGAATGGGGCTTAATAGCAGATAAGGATTTCCCATGAAAATCACAACAAAAGACAATAACCTTAAAGATCCATTAAGAGAGTTTGTTTGGAAACAGGGAAAACCAGAGCTTTGGGATGAAAGGACACAAAAGTTGATCAGACTTGCCAATAGACTTTATATCAAGATAAAATCTGAGTTGTCTATGTACATCCAAGGAATGCAGAATCCTCTCACTAGGGAATTAAGGTGAAGGGAAGAAAGTAGGCAACTGGACAGACAGCTTAAGAAACAACTCATTCACCATTTTAGGCATAAAAGATGGATTAGTTCTGAAAGACACACTGTCCTTGTGGAAAACCAAAAAAGGGGGCAAAGCCACCAATGTCTGAATTTCAGAGACCCTAACAGCAGAGGTTAAGGCTACTAGGAGTACTGTCTTCCATGTACAAAACTTTAGAGAAGCGGATCCTGCTGGCTCAAATGGGGCCTGAGTAAGCTTCACTAACACACAGTTAAGATCCCAAGGAGTAGGAACTGGTTTCATAGGAGGTTTCATGTGCAAGACGGTTTTAAGAAAAAGCTTAACCTCTATCCTGGACGATAAGGGGGGAGTTGATGACAAAGCAGATAAGGCAGAAAAGTGGACTTTAACTGAGGAATAGGAAAGACCACTGTTAAGCAACTCACTCAAGTAAGAAAGCACTAAGGGAATATCTGCAAAGAAAGGGTCCTCATTTCTTTTTTGGCACCAGACAGAAAATCTTTTCCACTTAGAAATATAAGACTTTCTAGTATTGGGTTTCCTGGCCTCCTGCAAAAAGTACAGTTGTGTACCTACCATAAATGTACATGTTCGAGTGCATTCACTGTTGCAGTCATTACTCTTGGGTTATCCTGCTGGCAGGCTACCCGCAGTCGGCCTGATTTCCAAAGTCCTGGTCCAGCGTCAGTTGCTGTCGCATCTTCCCTGATGTCAGTGCGCCAGTGGTATAAAAGATGCAGCCGGTCATTTTCTTCAGTTTTTCTTGCCCCAGATATCAGGTGCCCCCAAAAGGGTAGGCTAAATATATAATGCCAATAAACATACATGCAGTAAAGTAACATTTCCTTCATCTACAAGCAAATACACCACATAGGTTATATAGAATAGAGAAGTAGAGATAAACCCCAGCAAAAGAAAAGGGGACAGTGGGAGGGTAACCTGGACTGCAACAGTGAATACACTTGAACATCTACATTTATGGTAGGTACACAACTGTACTATGTTCATCGTGTTTCACTGTTGCAGTCATTACTCTTGGGTTGAATCCCAAAGCTGAGGATAGGTGGCTGAGCTAAATAGGATTAGGAGAGGCTATGAGGCCCTGCAGAACTGCAGTGGCAAAGCCTGCTCTGGATTTAGAGTAAAGAGGTAAGTGGTAGTGCTTTGTAAAAGTGTGCACTGAACTCCAAGTTGCAGCCTCTAAGATGTCTTTGGTTGGTACTCCTCTGAGGAAGGCTGCTGAAGTGGCTGCTGCTCAGGTAGAATGAGGCCTAATGCCCTTAGGCACTGATTTGCCATGCTGAGAATAGCAGAAACGGATGCAATGACCTATCCATTTAGAAACAGTCTGTTTTGAGATGGCCTTTCCTTGTGATCCTGCAGTATATGACACTAAAAGTTGCTCAGTCTTTCTGAAAGCTTTAGTTCTGTCCAAGTAGAAGCGTAGCTGTCTGTGTATGTCCAAAGAATGCAGAATTTTCTCACCCTTGTTCTGTGGGTTTGGAGAAAAAGTTAGCCAAGTGAATGGTTTGGTTGAGGGCCACACTGGATACCACCTTAGGCATAAATGTTGGGTTTGTCCTCAGAGAAACCCTGTCTGGATGAAAAATTATAAAAGGTTCCACAGCCATGAGTGCTTGTAACTCCGAGACTCATCTTGCAGAGATTATTGCTAGGAGCAGAGCTGTTTTCCAGGATAAGAATTTTATATCAGCTGTTGAGGCTGTCTCAAAAAGGGGCAGTGTGAGTTTTTCCAAGACATAAGTGAGGTCCCATGCTGGAATTGGTGCTCTCCTTGGAGGCCTGATGTTTTTGGCCCCTCTAAAGTACTGCTTTATTAAAGGATGAGAAAAGACAGGTGGTTCCGTATTTTAATGGTCTGAAATGGTAGAGGCATGAATCTTAATTGATGAAAAGGAAAGGCCGTTGTCCAGCATCTCAGTTAGGTATTGTAAAATCTGTGGAATATTTGGTACATACTTATCAATGCCTTGTTCCTGGTTCCAAGCACAGAATCTCTTCCATTTTTCTGCATAAGATTTTCTGGTACTGGGCCTCCTGGCCTCCAAGATAACATCCATAACAGCTTTTGAAAGAGGAGTTTTCTGAATGGCTACATTATCCGCCATGCTTCCAGATTTAAGGTCCTGAGTTGGCTGTGCAGGATCTGATTGTTTTGTTGGGTCAGCAAGTGAGACGTTTGAGGCAATATCCATGCTGGACCTTGAAACAAGCTCTTTAGGATTGGGTACCAGTGCTGGCGTGGCCAGTCTGGTGCAATCAATATCGTTTTGGCTTCTCTTGTCTGACCTTGAGAAGTACCTTGGGAAGGAGAGGCAGTGGAGGAAAGGCATATACTGTTAGATTTTTCCAGCTGAAGGATAGGGAGTCCACTCTCCATGCTTGTTTGTGATAAATCCTTGTGTAAAATCTCTGTAATTGGCAGTTGTGAGGGGAGGCAAATAGATCTATGTCTGGGCATCCCCATTTCCTTGTTATCATGCTGCCCAAGCAACAAAGACCTCCGAAGCTGAAACGCAAACAAACACCAATCACAACCAATGTGTCACATAGTTCACAACACCAGTGTGCCACCCAGCAACAGCCCCTAAGGCAAGACAATGTACCTAACACTTTAGTCATAGGTGACTCTATAGTCCGGCACACTGATGTCCCTCTCACCAGGTTGAATAAGGAGAAAATTACAGTCAGCTGCCTGTCGGGTGCTAGGATCCGCCACATAACGCATGCACTCAAGTCACTCCACAACAAGTACAAATATGACTCTGTCATTGTCCATGTTGGAGTGAATGACTTGAGACGTACCTCCCTGGACTACATGAAAAGAGACATAGAAGAGCTCTCGGATCATGTGGCCCAGGCAGGTATGACCCTAGCCCTGAGTAGCATCCTGCCTATGCCCAGAATTATACCACAATATAAGGATAAAATGATTGACTTCAACAATTGGCTAAGCTTATGGTGTCATTCAAAGGGGATCCAGTATCTGTCTGCCTGGGATGACATGATTGACAGACCACGATGCTTTGCCAGAGATGGTCTGCACCTGTCGCCCCTGGGATTCAGGTTACTGGCTAAGGCTCTTGCCACCCCTATAGTGCCTTTTTTAGGCAAACTTCAAAGGACAAAACCACCACCGTAACAGTTACAAGCATGCAAAATCTGAAGGTAATGCTACTCAATGCTAGAAGTCTAAACCTCAAAATGCACTCTCTCGAGGTACTCCTAAAAATGGAGAACATCGATATCTGTGCAGTAACTGAGACCTGGTTCAAGGCTCCAGAGAGCACCCCTGCAATACCAGGCTACAACTCTTACCACACTTTTCGGCCACCAAACCAGGACCGAAACACTAAAGGTGGAGGAGTGTCAATATTCACCAAGGATATTCACACCACCAGGCTAGTTGGCCAACACAATGTGTCTGAAATTCTCCAAGTGCAACTAACACTAGGTAAGACTGCAATCCAAACTGTAGCTTGCTACAGACACCCACCATTCCCCAAGATTCTCACTACACCTTTCTAAACATACTGGAAAATATTAAAATAGAACCAAACACCCTAATACTGGGTGAATTTAACTACCCTGCCATTAACTGGGAAAATTACTCATGTCTCAACACCTTTGCGCAACGGTTCTTGGAATTCATAAATTCCAACGCCCTGGATCAACTAATCCATAGTCCCACCAGGGGCTCCAATATCCTAGACTTGGTCATTACCAACATGGGAAATCGATGCTCCATACCTATGGTCACCCCCTAGTTAGTCAGGTCTGACCATAAGCTAATCACCCTTAACATCCACATCCCACCCCCACCCCCCAGTAAAGAAACCACCATAAAAACTTCTCCAAAGCCAACTTCATGCTACTCAAGTCAGAAGTGTCAAACTTCATGACACCCATGAGACGGAACTGAAAGTTCAACTGCTGAATCCTACACTAAGGCACTGTGAGCACATCCACTCATGCATGAATCGTGCCATCCCAAATAGAACCAAAATGCTCTCATCCAAAAAAGGAAGCCAATCTGGTGGTCCCCTGCCATAAACAAACTTTACAACAGAAGGAAGAAACTTTTGCAGAAAGAGGAAAATCCCAGGATGCAAAAACTCCCTTACTAGCCTCAGTAAGAAACTGAGATGCCTCATAAAATCCTCCAAAGCTAGTTATGAAAATAAAATTGCCAAAGATTCCAAAGACAACCACAAAGCATTCTATAACTATGTCAAGAATCTAAATGGCAATGCTCAGATCTGCTCTGAGCTAAAACAGAATGGCATTAAATATACTGATCCGAAGGATATTGCCAATATCCTGGCAGATCGATTCAGTGCCACCTTCACCCCCCTCTCACCCCCTAAATGGCCCATCTCAATACCGGAAGATTGCCAAATTCCAGTAATAATGGCCACACAGGTACAAAACGCACTCTCTAAAGCCAAGAATACAGCATCCATGGGACCAGATGACATCCCTGGCTGTGTACTATGTGAACTGGCACCTCACCTAAGTGTCATGTTTAATCATAGCCTCACCTCAGGTTTCGTGCCCACTGAGTGGCGCAGAGCTACAGTTATCCCAATCCACAAGGGGGATCCACCTTGGATCCCGGAAACTACCGTCCCATCAGTCTGACAAGCCTTATCTGCAAGGCCATGGAGCGTATTATCATGGAACTTATAAACAAAGACATTGGCAACCTTCAAACACTGGACCCCACCCAGTTTGGGTTTGTGAAGGGCCGATCTTATCTCCTGAACCTGATTGACTTCTTTGAATCAGTCTCCAGAGCCATGGACAAGGGTAAGGTGGTCCACACAGCCTATCTAGACCTTGCCAAGGCCTTTGACACCATCCCCCACTCTGGAATCATATATAAACTTACTAAGTTGGGCATTAATCTCTATGTCACCCAATGGGTTGCTAAATGGCTTACTGAAAGAACCCACACTGTAAAAGTAGCCGACTCCAAATCCAGCTCCAGACAAGTGACAAGTGGAGTACCTCAGGGTTCAGTCCTGGGGCCGCTCTTGTTTGGCATCTACTTCTCTGAAGTACAGGTCAACACTAAGGGACTCTGGCTAACAAAGTTTGCAGATGACTGCAAACTGGGAGCCATTATTGAATCCCCAAATGATGTGGATACTCTACAAAAGGGCCTTACAGAAACAGATGCTTGGTGCCAGAGCCATGGGCTCAAGCTCAATGCCAAGAAATGTATTGTTATTCCCTTTGGGGAAAAAACATGTATCCATGAATTACCATATAGGTGGCAGTACACTAAACACAGAAAGTGTGATAAGAGACTTAGGGACACAGGTGGACAGTGGTCTCACCTTCGATAACCACTACACCACAACAGTCAGGAAATCCTTCTATGTGGCACACCTCATCACAAAGGGCTTTTCATCCAGAAAAAAGGAGGTCATTGTCCCACTGTACTCATCCCTCATTAGGCCCATTATAGAATACAACGCCCCATTTGGTATGTACCTCTCAAGACATCTGCAACAACTGGAAAGGCCTCAGAAATACCTCACTAAAAGAATCACAGGCCTAAAGCAGATGCCCCTCGCTGACCTTAAAAAACTCCAGCTATACTCTGTTGCATATCGTCTATTCAGAGGCGATCTCTGCTTAACATACAAGGCCATGTCAAACCCAGAGCTGTTGGACATGCTACATAAAGAAATCCCAATCCCTCAGAGCTACACTCCAGGGATCTAAACCTTGTCATCACAATAAACAAAACATGCTGGAGGGATAGGTTCCTGACCCAGAGACTCCCCAGACTCTGGAATAGATTGCCCATACATGTCAAGCAGAGTGCCTCTTTGGACCTCTTCAAAAGGAACCTTGACGATTGGATGGGAGAAAGGAAATTCACCCCAGGGATCACGTCAGTCGCCCTGCTAGACAGGGGTCCAGGAAAGTAAATAATGTGGGAAGAAATAGCCAGGGAATTGTTATGGCTAGGCTTGTATAGGCCCTAGGGCTGATAGCCTAGTACCAACCTATGAACCTTCTCTGAAGTACAGGTCAACACTAAGGGACTCTGGCTAACAAAGTTTGCAGATGACTGCAAACTGGGAGCCATTATTGAATCCCCAAATGATATGGATACTCTACAAAAGGGCCTTACAGAAACAGATGCTTGGTGCCAGAGCCATGGGCTCAAGCTCAATGCCAAGAAATGTATTGTTATCCCCTTTGGGAAAAAACATGTATCCATGAATTACCATATAGGTGGCAGTACACTAAACACAGAAAGTGTGATAAGAGACTTAGGGACACAGGTGGACAGTGGTCTCACCTTCGATAATCACATCACCACAACAGTCAGGAAATCCTTCCACGTGGCACACCTCATCACAAAGGGCTTTTCATCCAGAAAAAAGGAGGTCATTGTCCCACTGTACTCATCCCTCATTAGGCCCATTATAGAATACAACGCCCCATTTGGTATGTACCTCTCAAGACATCTGCAGCAACTGGAAAGGCCTCAGAAATACCTCACTAAAAGTATCACAGGCCTAAAGTAGATGCCCTGCTGACGCCTTAAAAACTCCAGCTATACTCTGTGATATCATCTACTCAGAGGCTCTGCTTAACATACAAGGCCATGTCAAACCCAGAGCTGTTGGACATGCTACACTTAAGAAATCCCAATCCCTCAGAGCTACACGCTCCAGGGATCTAAACCTTGTCATCACAATAAACAAAACATGCTGGAGGGATAGGCTCCTGACCCAGAGACTCCCCAAACTCTGGAAAAGATTGCCCATACATGTCAAGCAGAGTGCCTCTTTGGACCTCTTCAAGAGGAACCTTGACGGTTGGATGGGAGAAAGGAAATTCACCCCAGGGATCACGTCAGTCGCCCTGCTAGACAGGGGTCCAGGAAAGTAAATAATGTGGGAAGAAATAGCCAGGGAATTGTTATGACTAGGCTTGTATAGGCCCTAGGGCTGATAGCCTAGTACCAACCTATGAACCTATGAAGACTTGTGGATCCAGTTTCCACTCGTGGGGATCCATGAGGTTTCTGCTTAGTTCGTCTGCCAGAGTATTTGTTTTTCCTGGCAGGAATTGTGCTTGCAGGTGAACTTGATAAGTCAATGCTGTGTCCCACAAGGTCATTGCTCGTCTGCAGAGAGGGTAGGAATGTGTGCCTCCCTGCTTGTTTATGTACCACATGACAGTAGTATTGTCCCCGTCTTTATCAGTAGCTGTCCCGGATGAAGTAGATCCTTGAAAGCTGTCAGGGCATTCTGAACAGCTAGCATCTCTTTTTGATTGATATGAAGATGCATCTGGCTTGCAGGCCATGTGCCCTGAATACATTTTCTTGTCATATGGGCCCCCCAGGCATAATCTGATGCATCTGTTGTCAGTGTCTGTCTGGCTGTGGGTAAAGTGAATGGCAGACCCGTGTTGTGGTGACAGGCCTGTGCCCACCATCGAAACTCCTGTTGTAGGCAGGGAATGAGGGTAATTAATGTCTCCAGGCTGTGGCAAAGCTGAGTCCAAACACTTTTTAGATACCATTGTAGTTTCCTCATATGCAGTTTGGCATATGGAATTAGTAGAATGCAGGATGCCATGATGCCCAAGGCCTGCAGGATTTTCCTTACAGATAACTGGGTCTTTGTTGCCAATTTTTTGAAGTAAGAAGTCAGTTGCCTTTGTTTGTCTGGCATGAGATAAGCCATCTGGGCAGTTGTATTTAAGCTTGCACCCAGGAATATTATCTCTTGAGAGGGTACTAGTTTTGATTTATTTTCGTTTACTGTGTACCCTAGGCAAATTAGTAATCTTTTTACAAACGCCAGATGCTTTAAGAAGAATGTCTTTGTTCTGTGCTTGAATAAGGCAGTCGTCCAAGTAGGGATATATTTGAATTCCTCTTTGTCTGCAAAATGCAATTACTGGTGCCAGGCATTTTGTAAAGACCCTGGGCGCAGTAGATAAGCCAAAGGGCAGTGCAGAGAATTGGTAGTGCATTGAGCCAGCTATGAATCTGAGGTATCTTCTGCAAGACTGTCTGATTGGGACATGCAGGTATGCCTCTTTTAGGTCCAAAGTTACGAGCCAAGCCTTTTTGCCCAGTATGGGCAGTAGCTGCTGTAGAGTCAACATTTTGAATTTTGGAACTTCCAGAAACGTGTTTAGTATAGATAGGTCCAGTATTGGTCCCCAGGTTTTGTCCTTTCTGGGCACCAAGAAAAGTCTCGAGTAAAATCCTTGCCCCTGCTCTTGTTGTGGTACTTGTTGAATGGCCCTCATGTCCATGAGGGCTGTAATTTGCTTTTGTGCCTCTGCCCATTGATTGTGTGACAGGTCTGGCATAGGGCTGTAATTTGCTTTTGTGCCTCTGCCCAATGATTGTGTGGCAGGTCTGGCATACCTTTTGCCTTGGTAGGGTATGAAAGTGGAACCTGTAGTCCTGGCACACTATGTTCAAGACCCATTTGTCTTGGGTAATCATTTGCCAATTTGGTGAAAAAAGTGCTAGTTTTCCCCCTAACGGGGCTGCCAAAAGAAAAGTGCTTGGATCTGGCAGAGGAAAGTCATTGTGACTGTTTCCTGTAAGGTTATGATTTGTCTTCTCTGCTTCTGGAGGTAGGTGCACCCCATTGTTTAGGCCTGTATGAGCCTTGGGGCTGAGATCTGCCTCTGGGACGTCTGTATCTGCCTCTTTATGGCCTGTCTGACACTGGAAAGTCCAATTTTTTGAAGGCCAGTTCCTGCTATATCTGGGTAGCTGTACCTGTAAGAAATCTTTAACTGTCTGCATGGATTTCGCTTTATCCTCCATTTTCTTCAACACCTCTTCTGCTTCAGCACCAAACAAAGCATCATGCTGTAATGGAGCATCTAATAATTTTGCTCTAACATGATCAGGCAGATTCTGTTCCTTTAACCAAGCATGCCTTCTAATAACAGAACCTGTAACAGCGGCCCTGCAAGAGGCCTCCAGTGAATCATAACCACATTGCACAGTATGCTTTCCACTTGTTCAGCAGCATGCAATAAATCCTGCAATTTCCTGTTCTCTGAACCTTCAGAATTTGTCAACATTTTCTGTTTAAGCAGTGACATTAAGTATTGCTGATATTTAAGCATATGAAACTGACAATTTACAGCCCTTACAGACAAGGTAGCAGAAGTGTAAACTTTTTTCCCCCATCTGTCCAGTGCCCTAGAATACCTATCAGAGGGGACAGGGTTTTTTGAAGTGGAAGCTTTGACCCCTTTGGGACCCTGAGATATAGTTTCTGGGTCAGCAGCAGGGTTTTTAAATAGGAATTTATGAGAGTCTGGGACCCTGTGGTATCTGTCTGGCTTAGCAGGTGCAGGGGGTAAAGAGTCAGGGGACAGGCCGGACTCTGAAAATACATCATCTACAATGTCTAGAACAGGTGGAATAGCAAGGGGTCTGTGCTGAGGTAGTAGCAAAAAGTCTCTGAGCCTTTTCTTAGATTCTGAGTAATCTTGGCTCTCCCAGTGGAAATGCTCCCTCATGGTATGCAGGGTTTCCCCAAAAGAATAATCCTCAGGAGGAGAGGCTGAAGGAATGGATTCTTCAGCATCAGAATCCTCATAGGGAGGAAAAGAATATCCCTGTTCAGAAGAATCATATTCTGTCTCTTGCCTAGGCCTCTTATCAGGAGGGGGATGGGAACCCTTGATCAAAGTAATTAGGTCTTCGGCCATTTTAAGCAACTGTTTTTTAGGCATGGAAGTCTGAGTAGGAGAATGCTGTACTTGTTTCATTGTCTTTAGAGCTGCTTTAGTCTTTGTCTTTGAAGCTGAAGATGGTTTAACATGTAACTGTGTAGGTCTGAAGACACCCTCAGAAGCAGATGCCTGCTCAGCGGCTCCAGACCCATTTGAGGGAATGATTTCCGTGTCCAATACCTTGAGTATCCAGAGGCCCAGTCGGCTCCACGTGGGAGTCGGAAGCGGCCTGTGGTTCTGTGGTAGTGGGCACCAGGGGCTGCGAAAGCGCCTCACTGCGAACCGGCGACTGGCCTAATGGAGGCCTCATCGGTTTTGGACCTCGGATGCCTAGCCTCTTCCTTGTCCTTGCATTTTTTTGTAAACTCCGGTCGTCGGCTGTTCCGATGGCATTATATAGTTGAATCTTCAGCCAAAGTAATGAAATGCAAAATCGAACCGACACTTAATAGTGCGTTGGTAAAATCTAGCACAAAACCGACAGCTAGCAACGTCGTGGTCAGGGCCTAGGCAAGGAATACTGTAAGAATGAAAATTCTTATGAGGTATTTGCGTCCCACAAGAAATACAATTGTTAACTTTTTCTGACATCGATCTGGAGCAAGAAAAAAGTTTCCCCAACGGGGTAGTTAGCTTTAATGAAGACTTCAGTTCTGAAATTCAGATTTGAAAATCTCAGGAGTTGGCAGACCAGCACTTGCGAACTGCTTTTGCTTTGGGCACTGCGCAGCAAGAAAGACTGAAGAAAATGGCGTTGGCTGCATCTTTTATACCCCTGGTGCACTGATGTCAGGGAAGAAGCGACAGCAACCGATGCCGGACCAGGACTTTGGAATTCAGGCCGACTGCGGGTAGCCTGCCAGCAGGATAACCCAAGAGTAATGAATGCAACAGTGAAACA
Source organism: Protopterus annectens (assembly GCF_019279795.1). Classification (NCBI taxonomy): domain Eukaryota; kingdom Metazoa; phylum Chordata; order Ceratodontiformes; family Protopteridae; genus Protopterus; species Protopterus annectens. The sequence continues at coordinate 1,947,273,612 of NC_056726.1, forward strand.
CGATGAACATCCCTAAACACGTCCTTAGAAAACAGGTGTCTGAAAGGGATCAAAAATTGATCACTCACAAAGTCATTTGCAGAGCTGACAGATGTGGGTGAATCAAGGTCTTCTTTGTCCTGAGTGAGTAGGTCCACTGGGTGAGGTAACTTGTAGTGATAGCCCTTGGTTAATTGCATAAGATGAAGAGGGAACCAATGCTGTCTTGGCCAAAAGGGTGTCACTAGGAAGATTTTTTGTTTTTCCTATAGAATTTCAACAGGACTTTCTGAATTAGAGGGAAGGGGGGAATGCATAAAAAAAGTCCCCTTCCATGAAAAGGATACAGCGCCCACCTTCCAAGCCTGAGGGTGATGGACTCTGGCACAAAAAAGAGAAAGTTCTCTGTTCAAAGGGGAAGCAAAGAGGTCCAGTTCTGGAGTACCCCACTGGTGAACTAGATCCATGAACATATCCCTGTGAAGCATCCACAAGTGGAATTGTGTCATGGATCTGCTTAATGCACCTGCCACCCAATTCCGAGCAGAGAGGATGTACACAGCATGCAATGTCACTTTGTACTGAACAGCCAATTCCCATGCCTTGATGGCTAGGCTACAAAGAAGATAAGATTTTGTGCACCCCTACTTGTTTATGTACCAAAGGACAGTGGTATTGTCTGTAAGAATCCTGAGGGGTCCTGGCAAGAATACAGGATGAAACGTCTGCAAGGCCAGACTCAGAGCCCTCATCTCTCTGATGCTGATGTGTTCCCTCTTTTGAGAGGGGGAACCAAAGACCCTGCACCTTCCTGGAAGCAAATGTTTCGCCCCAACATAAGTCTGAAGCATCTGTGAAAAGCTGATGCGCTAGCTGAGTTACCTGAAGTGGAAGGCCAGGGTTCTGATTGACTTACTGCAGCCACCAATGTAGCTCTGTTTTCAGGCAGGGAAGAAGATGGATCAAGACATCTAAAGGATAAGCATGTTGGGACCAAACTGTCTTTAGGAACCACTGGAAGTTTCTCATGTGCAATTTTGCAAAAGGCAAGATGGAGATTGTGGAGGCCATGAATCCTAGCAATCTCAGAATCTCCCTGGCTGTGATGGGAGAAAGGGGCAGAATAGACTCCATGTATGCTATGGGAGAATTTGTTTTTTCTGAAGGGAGGAAAACCATCATCAAGACTGTCTGGAACCTGCACCCTAGGAATACGAGACCCTGACTTGGGGTTAGACTTCATTTTTTGAAATTTATTGAGAATCCTAGGCCCTGCAGAAAAGGAATAGCTAAGCCCAGGTGTTGGGAGTAACAAGTCTGGACTGCTGGCCAGAAAGAGCAGATCATCCAAGTAGGGGTAAACTTGCAGCCCTTTCATCCTCAGATAGGCTATGGCTGGGGCTAGGCACTTTGTGAATAACCTTGGAGCAGTGGAAAGACCAAAAGGCAAGGCAGAAAATTGAAAGTGCAAAAAATCCACCAAAAAATGCAAGAACTTCCTGAATTGTGGGTGAATAGGAATATGTAGATAAGCGTCCTTGAGATCTAGAGAGGCTAGGAAGGCTTGAGGAGGAAACTAAGGGAAAAATAGATTGCAGAGATAGCATCCTGAATGAAGGCACCACCAGGAAAGTGTTCAAATAGGCCTCCAGGGACCATCTTTTCTTGGGACATGAAACATTCAGGAATAAAACCGCTTTTTCTTCTGGTCTGGAGGAACAGCCTGAATGGTGTCTTGGTTGGAAAGTTGAGCAAGCAACAGAGGAAACAGATGCAGTTGACTGGGGGAGGCTGAGGTATCCCCTGAAAGGGAGGAAGAGTCTTCCAAGTAATAAAGTATCCTTTTTGGATAAATGAAATCACCCAGGAATCCTGAGTGATTTCCATCCAAGCTGAGAGGGAAACAGAAAGATGAAGAGACAAAGGACTAGGACATGGAAGATGGAGCTGAACAGCACAGAGAAAGTACAGTTTTGTACCTACCATAAATGTAGATGTTCGAGTGTTCACACTGCTGCAGTCATTACACTTGGGTTATTCTGCCATCAGGCAGTCCCGCAGTCAGCCAGAGTTCCAAAATTTGGTCCGGCGTCGGTTGCTGTCGCTTCATCCCTGAGGTCAGTGAGCCAGGGGTATATATAAGATGCATCCGACGCCATTTTCTTCAGTTTTTCTTGTCCAAGATGTCACGTGCCCCCAAGCAGGTAGGCAATACATATTGCTAATAAAACATATAGAAAAATAAAAACAATACCTTCGGTTACAAGCAAATACACCACAAAGGTTGTATAGAATAGAAAGGTATAGGTAAGTCCAGCTAGGACAGAGAGGATGGAAGGAGGGTAACCTGGACTGCAGCAGTGTGAACACTCAAACATCTACATTTATGGTAGGTACAAAACTGTACTATGTTCATCGTGTTACACTGCTGCAGTCATTACACTTGGGTAGAATCCCAAAGCTAAGGTTGGGTGGCTGGTCTATAAAGAGTTAGGATTGGCTATGAGGCCCTGCAGAACTGCAGTGGCAAATCCTGCTCTGGATTTAGAGTAAAGAGGCAAGTGGTAATGCTTGGTAAAGGTGTGCACTGAACTCCAAGTTGCAGCCTCCAAAATTTCCTTGGTTGGTACTCCTCTGAGAAAGGCTGCTGAAGTGGCTGTTGCTCTGGTAGAATGAGGCCTAATGTTATTAGGGACTGATTTTCCATGCTGTGTGTAGCAGTAACGAATACAGTGTCCTATCCATTTGGAAATAGTCTGCTTTGAGATAGCCTTGCCCTGTGATCCTGCAGCATATGCTACCAACAGTTGCTCAGATTTCCTGAAAGCTTTTGTTTTGTCCAAGTAGAAGCGTAGCTGCCTTTGTATGTCCAAAGAGTGCAGAAGTCTCTCCCCTTTATTCTGGGGGTTTGGATAAAAAGTTGGCAAATGGATGGTTTGGTTAAGAGCCACACTAGATACCACCTTTGGCATAAAAAAACCCTGTCCTGATGAAATATTATAAAAGGTTCCACTGCCATTAATGTCTGTAGCTCTGAGACTCTTTGTGCTAAGTTACTGCCAGGAGCAGAGCTGTTTTCCATGATAAAAATTTTAGATCAGCTGTATTGGCTGGCTCAAAAGGTGGCAAGGTCAGTTTTTCCAAAACAAAATTGAGGTCTCAAGTTGGTGTTGGTGCTCTCCGGGGTGGTCTTATGTTTTTAGCCCCTCTGAGGTACTGCTTTAGCAAGGGATGAGAGAATAAAGGAGGATCTGTGTTGTAATGAGCTGAAATGGCAGAGGCGTGGATCTTAATTGATGAGAAGGATAGGCCTTTGTCCAGCATCTCAGTTAAGTATTGTAAAATCTGAGGAATGTTTGGGACAAGAGGGTCAAGGCTTTGAGCCTGGTTCCAGGCACAGAATCTCTTCCATTTTTCTGAGTAAGATTTCCTTGTGCTAGGCCTCCTGGCCTCCAAAATGACATCCATAACAGCTTTAGAGAGAGGTGTTGCCTGTTTGACTAATGAATTTGCCATGCAGCCAGGTTTAGGGGTTTTGAGCTGACCGTGCCAGATCTGATTGTTTTGTTGAGTCAGAAGGTATGAAATTTGAGGCAAAATCCATGGTGGGCCTTGAGCTAAGTTCTTTAAGATTGGGTACCAGTGCTGGCGTGGCCAGTCTGGAGCAATCAGGATCATCTGTGTTTTTTCGTGTCTGGCTTTTAGGAGTACCTTTGAAAGGAGAGACAGTGGTGGGAAGGCATAAACTTTTAGGCTTTTCCAGCTGAACGAAAGAGCATCCACTTTCCATGCTTGTGTGTGGTAAGTCCTTGTGCAGAATTTTTATACTTGGCAATTCAGTGGGGAGGCAAAAAGATCTACGTCTGGGCATCCCCCATTTTTGTGTTACCATGCTGAAGATTTGTGGATTCAATTTCCATTTGTGAGGGTCTATGATATTTCTGGTTAGATCGTCTGCCAGAGTATTTTTCTTTCCTGGCAGGAATTGTGCTTGCAGATGAACTTGATAAGTTAGAGCTGTGTTCCACAAGGTCATGGCTTGCCTGCATAGGGGATAAGAATGAGTGCCCCCTTGCTTGTTTATGTACCACATTACTGTGGTGTTGCCTGTCTTTAATAATAATTGTCCTGGATGTAGAAGGTCCTTGAAAGCTGTTAGGGCATTTTGAACAGCCAACATCTTTTTGATTGATGTGAAGATGCATTTGGTCTGTGGTCCACTTGCCCTGAATACATTTTCCTGCCATGTGTGCTCCCCAGGCGTAATCCAAAGCATCTGTTAGAGTCTGCCTGGCTGTGGGTAGAGTGAAAGGCTGACCCTTGTTGAGGTGACATGCCTGTGCACACCATCAAAACTCCTGTTGTAGGCAGGGAATTATTGCTATTACTGTTTCTAAACCGAGAGAGTGTTGAGTCCATACACTTTTTAGGTACCAATGTAATTTCCTCATTTGCAGTCTGGCATATGGAATTAGTAGTACTCAGGATGCCATGAATCCCAGGGCCTGCAGAATTTTTCTTGCAGGGAGATGGGACTTTTTTGACAGCAACTGAAAATACTGAGTCAGTTGTCCTTGTTTGCTGGCCATCTGGGCTGTTGTATTTAAGCTGGCACCCAGGAATATTATCTGTTGTGAGGGCACTAGTTTTGACTTCTTTTCGTTTACTGTGTACCCTAGAGAAATTAGCAACCTTTTTACAAACGCCAGATGCTTTAGAAGAATGTCCTTTCTCTCTGCTTGAATAAGGCAGTCGTCCAGGTATGGATATATTTGAATTCCTTTTTATCTGAAAAAGTACAGTTTTGTACCTACCATAAATGCAGATGTTCGAAGATCCACATTGCTGCAGTCCTTACACTTGGGTAGTCCGCTGTCCTCGGTCGGCCCGAATATCAAAGTATAAGGCTGAAGTCGGTCAAGGCGCATTAGACTGACATCAGGACGTCAGGGTACAAATGCGCATGACCGACGTCATATCCTCAGTCTTTTCTTGCCCCAGATGTCAGAAGACCCTACAAAGAAAGGTCAAAACCAAAAGACAGCAAACAACCAACCAACCACCCTTGCACTAATAATATGTACAATATATACAATATACACAATATTTACAACCCAACCACACAACCGCCTCTAACTACAGAGGGAAGGAGGGAGGGATTGGACTGCAGCAATGTGGATCTTCGAACATCTACATTTATGGTAGGTACAAAACTGTACTATGTTCTTCATCTCACATTGCTGCAGTCCTTACACTTGGGTAGAATCCCAAAGCAGAGATAAGGGAGGATGGCAAAACTATAAAGAAGCAGGAGCTGCCAAAATGCCCTGTAAAACAGCAGTGGCAAAACCAGCCCTAGATTTAGAGTAAAGTGGAAGGTGATAATGCTTTGAGAAAGTATGCACTGAACTCCAAGTAGCTGCCTCCAAAATATCTTTAGTTGCCACCCCCCTTATAAAGGCTGTCGAAGTGACAGTAGCCCTAGTGGAATGAGGCCTAATCCCAGCTGGAATCTCCTTGCCATGATGGGAATAACAGAAAGCAATGCAAAACCCAATCCACTTAGAAATAGTTTGTTTTGACACAGGCTTGCCCTGAGAACTTAAAGCAAAAGAAACAAATAACTGCTGAGTCTGCCTGAACCCTTTAGTTCTGCTCAAATAATATCGCAACTGCCTGTGTACATCTAAAGTGTGCAAAATCTTTTCCCCTTTATTTTGGGGATTTGCATAAAAAGTAGGCAAATGAATAGTTTGGTTTAAAGCCACACTAGAAACCACTTTAGGCATAAAGGAAGGATTAGTGAAAGATACCTATCCTTATGGAAAATTAAGAAAGGCTCAACCGCCATAAGGGCCTGCAATTCAGAAACCCTTCTTGCAGAGGTAATGGCCAACAAAAGCAGTCTTCCATGATAAATATTTCAACTCAGTAGTAGCCGCAGGCTCAAAGGTTGTAGAGTGAGTTTCTCCAACACAAAATTGAGATCCCAAGCAGGAGTAGGAGCTCTCGTGGGGTCTTATATTCTTTGCCCCTCTAAGAAATTGCTTGAACAAAGGATGAGAAAACAATGGTGGGTCACAGTCATAGTGAGCCGAAATTGCTGCAACATGAACCTTAATAGAAGAGAAGGACAAACCTTTGTCCAGCAACTCAGTAAGATATTGAAGAGCCACACTTAAATTAGGCTCAGAAACATCAAAATCCTTTGCTGCACTCCAAAATAAAAATCTCTTCCATTTATCTACGTACACTTTCCTTGTACTAGGCCTTCTAGCTTCCAAAATAACATTCAAAACTTGCTGTGGAAGTTGAGACCCTTTATGGTTCAAAACAGAATATGCCAGGCTGTTAGGTGAAGAGAGTGAAGTTTGACATTGAGTAAATGACTGTCCTCCTGAGACAACAGGTGTGGAATCGAAGAGCAAAGGCCATGGAGGCTCCACCAGACTTCTCAGTAATGGGTACCAGTGCTGTCGAGGCCAATCTGGAGCTATTAAAATCATCCTTGGCTTGTCCTGTCTGACCTTTAGAAGTACCTTTGGGAGGAGAGGCAGAGGTGGAAAGGCATACACATGAAGATTGCTCCAACTGAAAGAAAGAGCATCCACTTTCAAGCTGTGGGATGAAACCTTTCGTACAAAACTTTGGCAGCTGGTGGTTTAGTGGAGAAGCGAACAGATCTATGTCTGGAGTTCCCCATGACACTGTCAATTTCTGAAATACATGAGGATCAATTTCCACTCATTAGGGATCCATAATTCGTCTGCTCAACACATCTGCTAAGGAGTTCTGTGCTCCGGCAGAAAACTTGCCTGAAGATTTAGCTGTAAACTGAGAGCAGTCTCCCACAAAATCATTGCTTGCCTGCATAGAGGATAAAAATGTGTTCCCCTTGCTTGTTGATGTACCACATGACAGTTGTGTTGTCTGTTAGAATCAACACCTGCCCTGGAAGAAGTAAATCCTTGAAAGCTATTAATGCAAACTGGACTGCTAACATCTCCTTCAAGTTGATATGTAGATGTTGTAGTCTGGCAGGCCACTTGTCTTGTATCCACTTTCCATTTAGATGAGCTCCCCAAGCTTTGTCTGAGGCATCTGTCGTTAGAATCTGACTCGCCTCTGGCCGGGTCACAGAGAGTCCCTTGTTTAGGTGACATTCCTGAGCCCACCACAAAATTCCTTTTGAATACAAGGTATTATTTGAATGACAGTGTCCAGATCCTGGCAGTGCTGTGTCCATACATTTTTGAGATACCATTGTAGCTTCCTCATATGCAGTTTGGCATTGGGAAGCACCAGAATACAAGATGCCATGAACCCCAAGGCTTGAAGGACTGTCCCTGCAGTCAGCCTGGACTGATGAGACAATTGATGAAAGTAAAGGGAAAGATTCTTTTGTTTGTCCGGGGTCAAAAAGGCCATCTGGGATGCTGTATTCAGTCTTACACCCAGAAAGCACTAGACTGGACTTTATTTCGTTCACAGAATACCCCAGGCATCTTAGCACTGCTATCACATATTCCAAATGATGAAGAAGCTCGTCCCTTCCTTGAGCCAGAATCAGGCAATCGTCCAAATAAGGATAGATCTGTATTCCTTTTAGCCTGAAGAAAGCTATCACTGGAGCCAGAACTTTCGTGAACACTCTGGGCGCAGTAGATAAGCCAAAGGGCAATGCAGAGAACTGATAATGAGAAGTCCCAGCCCGAAAACGCAGATACTTCCTGCAACTCAGTCTGATAGGAACATGAAGGTAAGCCTCCTTGAGATCCAAAGTTACCATCCAATGATCTTTGCCCAGCAGAGGTAAAAGCTGTTGTAACGCCAACATTTTGAACTTGGGAATGTCAGATAAGTGTTGAGGATAGATAAATCCAAAATTGGTCTCCACGTGTTCCCCTTCTTTGGTACTAGGAACAGGCGAGAATAAAATCCTAGGCCCACTTCTGGCATAGGGACTGGCTGTATGGCCCCTATTTGAAGTAACAGAGAAATTTGTTTGTGAGCCTCTATTCTTTGCTGAGGAGGAACGTCTGGCATGCCTTTGAAAGGAGGTAAGGTATGGAAATAAAACCTGTAACCTTGGTGTATGATATCCAATACCCATCTGTCTTGGGTAATTAAACTCCAATTTTCCTTGAAAAGTGCCAACCTTCCTCCCAAAGGTGCTGCCAGACGAGAAGGCTCTGGCAGCTGAAAAGGTAGGTCATTGGGTCTGTTTACGAAAGGACTGACCCCTGCCCTCACCCGAAGACTGTGCAGGATAACTCCCTGCTCTAGGCCTGAAAGAGCCCTGAGCTCTGCCCCTACCACGTCTAGATCTACCCCTAGACTGGGAATCATAAGAAGGATACGTCCACCCCTTGGTAGGCCAATTTCTACTAAACTTCGGTGGCTGAACCTGCAAAAAATCTTTAACAGTCTGCATAGACTTAGCCTTGTCTTCCATTTTCTTTAAGACTGCCTCAACAGGTGAACCAAACAACACATCAGATTGTAAAGGAGCATCTAAAATCCGTGTCTTAACATGGTCAGATAAATTTTGATCCCTCAGCCAGGCGTGCCTGTGAAGAACTGACCCAGTGGCAGCCACCCTAGACGAGGCCTGTACAGCATCAAAACCACATTGCAAAGAATGCTTACCCACCTGTTCAGAAACATGTACTAAATCTTGTAACTCTTTACACTCAATACCTTCCAGAGCATCTACCTAGACTTCAATTGAGAAAGTAGATAGTTTTGGTATTTCAACATGTGAAACTGGCAATTTAAAGCCCTCATAGCAAGGGTGGAAGAAGTATAAACTTTCTTTCCCCATCTATCCAAAGCCCTGGCCTCTTTATCTGGAGGAACCGGATTTTTAACAACAGAAGCCTTAACACCCTTAGGCCCCTGACTAACAGTTTCTGGGTCGCCCTAGGACTCTTAAAAAGATACTTATGAGCTTCAGGCACCCTGTAATACCTATCCGGTTTAGCAGGAGCAGGAGGCAAAGAATCAGGATTAAGAGAAGCCTCTGCAAACACATCTTCCACAACATCCAGAACAGGAGGTATAGCCAAAGGCCTATGCTGGGGTAAAACAAAAATTCCTTAAGCCTTTTCCTGGAATCAGAGAAGTCCTGACCTTCCCACTTAAAATGCTCCCTCATGGAATGAAGAGTCTCTGAAAAAGAAAAATCCTCAGGAGGAGAAGCAGAAGGAGTAGAATCATCCACATCAGAATCAGAATAAGGAGAATACTCCTG